>NC_079372.1:17168317-17468317 GCF_021018895.1 Seriola aureovittata
TGGGCGTTTTTGATGAGGAGAAAAGGAGGGAGGGATAGGAAAACATCTTAGAGAAGAGTTGAGAAAGACAAGATAAACCGAGTCCAAATATGGAGAACCAGAGAGGAAGAGAAGAGAATTGTGGTCTGAAGAAACAAACACAGGCGGAGTTCAGGAATAGACACAGTTGTGATGATGTCAGGGATGACGCTACACAAATCCTTTGTCTCACATCTCAGGTTGATAACGTCCATCATCTTAAGTGGTTGTAAATATATTTGAAAATATTAATTTGAAAAATATGCCAAAGTTGTAATATAGATGTGTGCACACATTAACATCTCTCTGTGCTCAACAACCACGCTTTGCTTCCTTTTCTTTTTATCTGTGGGTTTTTCTGTAGTCTACAACAACACCACAACTTCACTGTATGTGTGTGTGTGTGTGTGTGTGTGTGTGTGTGTGTGTGTGTGCATGCCAAGGGTGTGTGAGCTGGTTAAGCGCACGTCTCATCAAGCTTGAGGCCCACAGCCTCAATGTCACACACAGACATTTGATTTATTGTTTTGTATTTTTCAGGGTTCACTTTGGAGTTTCTCTGCCCTCTAGTGGGCAAAAATAACTTAGTGCAGATTTAACATCTTAAGGATGAAGCTCATGAGATTCTAAATTTTTCTTACTGTCAACAAATCTCAGGAAAAGACCAAAACCAACAATGAGGAAAGGAACCACAGGACATGGGGCCGAGTGCCACAAACAGAAGTCAGAGCGCATTTAAACATACCTGACCAAAGTGCTGTACAAAAGGATATTACAATATAAAAGAAACATAGGACAACAAAGAATAACAAGGGACAAATACAGAATTATAAACATGACAATAGATCAAAAGATTGATGATAGACCTTCATGCATTTTACGGTTTTCTTCATTGAGGAAACAGTTTGAGAACATCCTGAGAAAACGATGATATAGTTTGAGTTCAGATCTCGACGTAAGAACTGCAGACCTGTCCGCTCCCTCATTTGCATTTGGACTTGACCTGAGTTCACCCCGATGCAGAGCCTCTCTGTTGGAAAGTTTAACAGCAGATCGCCTGGAAAAGCTCCCGGAAACCTCCCTGGAAAACAAAAGCTTGGAAAACTACACTGGAGAGACACTTGAGCGAGCACCTGCTGACCCGAGTCAGACGGTGGATCACCTCCTTTGCAGGTAAGACATCTTTTAATATTATACTAAATGCATTAATTAATCCTCCCAAACCCCAAAAAAGGAGGTTTCAGTACAAAATTATCAGTAAATGAATAACTTAATTAATTAACTTGTTGAATATTAACATAAAACATTAATAGAATGTTAATGGGCTTGTTAGAAGTTTTGACTGATACTGATACGTTTTCTTGGTGTAAAACTTTTATACTTTTATTTAACACAGTAAGAACGTGCTCAGTTTCCCGGGTCAGGTGTGGAGTGTGTTAACAATTGTGTATTGACTTGAATATACTGTTATTTTCGTTTGATTGCACCATATTCTCCAAATCTTTTTTTGAAAAATGCCAAGAAATATATTTTTGTAGTGACCATGGAGACGATGGAACAAAGAGGCCGAACCAGACCACAATCCGGTCCTCTTCTTGTTTGGATTGTTGAAGTTTAGCCTCAAATGTTTTCAGAAATTTTTATATGAAAACTTCATCACATTTGTGAACTGATTCTCAGACATTCCTCCCAAAACGCAGCAACAGATCAGAGTCAATAAGTGAATATTGAGCTACAAGAGTTCAGTGCTCACTCATAGAGATATTGTACTTAGAGAGATATCATTTTAATAACTTTCATAACAGCTGTATTTAAATACGTCTCTGTCTCATCTCTGTCTCAGACTGTCTCATCAATAGCAACAGCAGCATCAAGAGACTAGACTAGTTCACACAAAAGCACAGACGTGTGTGTGGTCATTTTGGAGAAGCTGTGTTGTTATAAATGCATGATTTAATTATAATGCAGGGGAGTGGAGCAAGAGCAAGACCACTTATCTATCCACATCACATACCTTCTTTTAAAAATATCTCAGTAATTTACACAAACAAATGAGTTCACAGTTCAGTGGCCTGACAAGGTGAGTTACGCTCACGTCCTGTATTTTTACGCACGGATGGGACAATGCATTAACCCTCTCTGCTGCTGTGCATTCAGAGTTCTCCTGTTGTATCTATATATCAATAAATATTTATGTGGAAAATGTCCAACATGATTAGATTTTTGTTGAGTTATTAATCAGAGATGAAATCTAACCTAGGGAAAGGCTTTGTGTAAGGGGGGTGAAAGCAGTCTGAAAATAAGTTTTGAGAATGAATATAAACAATGAAATCAATATTGTTGATGCAAAGAAGAAACTTTTTTCTGGTGACTAATTGCAACTGTTTTGTTGTTGCGTCTCCTGTTTCAGTCTGTTTTTTTTACTGCAGAATGTTACATTTTTATGCTTTTCTCCAACAATAGCTGAAAAAATAAAATAAAATCATTGTTGCAAAACAGAGGTGTGGCTCAAAAGAGATGTGGTGACCTTTCCTTTTTGCCATAGCACCGAGGTCAGGAGGATTTATCATCATCTCTGAGATTGACGTCAGATTTGACATGGAGCTCACAATGAACACAAAAGCCGGAAGCAGAGCATCTAGGTCTGAAAGGCGTCTATGGCTGAGTCATCATGGAAAAGACAGGAGGAAATTGAAATAAAAGTCAAGGCAGTCTCATATCCAAATAATGTGTCATATCCAAATCTCCCGGACAGTCTTGCACACAGAAACCGGTGTCCTGTTCTGCGTTCTCTCGTCTCTGCTGTATAGATCAGTGGGCTTAAAGAAATACAGGAGGCCAAGTGAAAAGTGGCTTTCAGTAAAAGTTCACTGTGCCTCTACAGCAGGTTACTGTACAGTGGCAGAGTCCTGCTTGGTGACGGCAAACACCAGCAGCTGTCGGGGGTTACTGCGTTGTTAAAAACCTTATAGCTTATAGCTGTTTCTTCTCTCAGCACACCTGCTTCACGATCTTAAAAACACCAGTCACCAGCAAGAAACACACACAAACTGCACGGTTACCCAGGGAGAAACAAATGGCAGACTCGCATCAGTGCAGTATGAACCAACAGACGTCCCACAGTACGCGACATACAGTGGGTGGGAGGGACATGCTCTGAAAATTAATTTGTCCTGGAATCGACTGAAAACATTCCTCATGTCTTTACAAGTTCACAGACTCAATGGAAGAAAGCGGTGAGGTTAAGAATCCAGTCTAAGACACTTATGATCACTTTCATTTTCATTTCCACCATATTTTTTTTTCTCCTTTTCTCCTGATCTACCTCACACACATCAACTTGGATTCACGGTACATTGTACTTCCTTATAGTCACATACACACACCTACACTCACACCCTCAAACACACATTCCCACACACATTCCCCCCCCCCCCTTCGTGTTCTCTCTCTCTCACTTTATATAATCACATTAAGATATTGAGGTCAATCTATTCTTTTTATTCTTCTTCATTTCTTTGGAAAATTGCAATCATTATCTTCACTCGATGTAATTAGGACAATGACATTGTTAGTGCAATAGCAATGGAGTGCAGGCTGGTGTTTTTATTAGGTTGCTGTTGCTCTTGGTTTTAAGTCTTTTGGTTTTGTTTGGTTCTACATTGTTTTGTATTGTTTAGTTTTATGCATTTTTATTCCTAATTGTGCAGCACTTTGTAACTGCTCTTCTGGAAAGTGCTATATAAACTAGAAAATTCCGGGAGAAATTTTGAATGTTCCTGCTGTTTGGTGTGTTTACTTCACTCCTCACATTTGAATCTGTACAATAATGTGTCTGTCAATATGTGTGTGTGTGTGTGTGTGTGTGTGTGTGTTGAAGTATGACGCAGCAGTAGAGCTCCAAAGAGAGCTGGTTCTCCCCATTCATTCTCTATGGGAATTATTTCACCTTTTATCTGCATTCATGTCACCATGGTTACTCAAATCGCTAAGAATATAATATATATATATATAATATATATATATATATTGTCTGGATTTTCTCAAAGCTGCAGGACTAGTTATGCGCCAAAATTTCGATACGAACGATGAATAAGACAAATAATTATGCAGAATAATAATATATGCCTGCAATGCAATATTATTTATTTATTTATGTTGCTTTTACTTTCCTGGTTTTCATTGAAGAAATATGGCAACCACTGTTTTAGCAGCATAATTGGCTGGTATTATACTTCAGGACAGGCTGCTCTTTGGTTGTCAACAAAACACAAAAACCTAACTACAAAGCATATCTGGACGCGCACGCCAAATAGTTTCTCTGTACAGGGTTGTGTGGAATAAATTAGGCTCCTCAGTGATCCTCATTCCTCAGAGAGAGGAAGGTGTAAACGGTTTGTGGCTGAATTTTCTGGAAAATAAATGATGATTAACTCTGTCCTTGGAAAACAGCTACAATGACATTTCTATTTATGCAGATGGCATCCTGATATGAGTTTGGCAGGAACCTGCTGACACTCCTGGGGTTCGGTCACAAAGTGGAAACAAGAGAGGAGAAGCTGCAGGATTGCCTGCAGCATGATACAGTGGAATCACTCAAAGCAAAACAAAGGAACATGATTGTGGTGGATGAAATGTCCAGGATTTGATTCTCTGCTGTCACACGGCCATCTCCTCTGTGCCTTCACTGCTTCTAGTACTGAATATCTCTGTGTGGTTTGATGGATTTTTGCAGGGTAACACTCAAGAGGCTTGAACAAGATGATTGAAATATGTGGTAAAACCTCTCCCCCCAGCAGAGAGTAAATAATAAATTCCTCATGTCCATTTTGGTTAACCTGCTGGGCCGCTCTCAAACGGTCTCATGCTGAGATGATTGAGAGTAATTCTACAAATTCCCATGGCTCTCTCTGGTGGTATGAGAAACTCGTTCTTATGAGCATTATGGACAATTAGGGAGAGTGCCGGGGGACCATATGTTAGTGAGTAAAATCACAGGCTAATCTAAATGCACTTCAGCCAAAGAAAACTGGGCTCATGTTGAAACCACAGGTAATACATCTGGTAATTTATGAAATGTCTGAAGTGGGATTCCCAGCTTAACCCATACCCAAATATAATATATGTACATATATTGAGTTTCCATATGTCAAATATATTGTGTGTGTTGTCTGTGTTTGTACTATGCACCCATGGTTTGTACAGACTATGTCTAGGTGAGCTACTGGTGGCTAGCGAGCCACCTGTTGGAGACCCCTGCCTGTCCAACATATGCCACATGCAACAGTGACATCTGGTGGTCGAACTCTGGTGACACTGTGACGTTAAACATTTTTACCTGAGCGTCACTAGGGAGCAGTGCAGGAGAAGCTATGAGCAGGATGAAGGTTTTCCTTCAGTATGTTTGAGCCTCTGTTCATCAGTCACTATATGAAATGAATGAATTCATTATGTCGTGGTAATTATACCTGCATTGACCAAGAAATAAATAATTTACATAGTTGAATGAGCTCCAGGAGTTGCACTTTTCAGCCACTTGACTTAATTAACATTTATTATATTAAAAGTTACTTTAAACTATATCAATAAGTGATAAGTATTTATTTGTGTGTATTAGCTAATGTTTGGATTCTTAAAACTATTGCTCTTGCTACAGAAAGAAAGTGATACTGGGCTGATATGATACCAGCAGCTCAGTGTCACAAGGTTGTCATGTTATTTCATATTAATTTTCACATGATTAAGTTTGTGTCTGTGTGCACACCTGTACCAGCATATTAACACATCAGTCACACGCCTGTTTCATGTGCCACTGTCACACATCCACTGCCAAACCCAACCGGTTCAATGACTTCTCTGTTTTGCCCAAAACTTCAGCTTTATCTCTTTGTTTGCCGGCATTTCTGAAGGACAGGGTGTGTGTGTGTGTGTGTGTGTGTTTGTGTGCACGCAAACGTCTGAATGGGGATGTCCACATGATTGTGTTTATAGGGGCCCAAATGTGTATGAATAAGAGGGTAAATGTGAAAGAAGAGGCCGAGAGAGCAAAGAAAAAGTAGACCGGCTGAGGAGGATTTTCTTTCTCCTTCACAGATTTTTTCCTGCTGGTCATCAAAACCAAAGCCTGAAAGTCTTAGTAACTCCCAAACAGTTCAATCATTGTTTTGACAACAGTGACTCCCCCAGACATTCCAGCAGTAGCTGCAGGACCTGAACTACTGTAGACTTGATAGTTTGATATGTCTTTCATTAATATACCACCCAGGATTTTCTTTCTTCTCTTTATTTTTTTTGACAGGACCTGACTTTGTTCAGTCCTCCCTCCTGACCATTACACTTTCTGTTTGGCTGGTCATACACTGCGCCCATTATCAGCCGTCAGAAAAAGAGAAAAAGGGGAAGTCAATTTAACTGTGACAGAAAAAACGTTACTGTAATGAGAAAGCGATCCATTATCCACCCAGTCGACGAATCTGTTTTGCAACCGTAGTCAAGACGGTCACATGTACAGCACTTCCCATTCATTTTTCATTGTCATGACAACGCTTGAAAGCACAATGCACATCAGAGTTACATATCAGCACCAGACAGGAAATAAGAGATTTATTCTTGGAGTTTTGACATTTGTGTAAAGGAAACCTAAAGACAGAGAGAGAGGGTGAGAGCTTTGACACTAACACAGTTGAAAGTGTGTTTTAACAGCTCTTTAACTCGTTAAAGGTCCCATACTTTAAACTTTCCAGTGTTTCATTTGAAGTATTGATCCACATAAGAAAATATATTTGTGGTTTTAAGCACCAACAACCATCTCAATGTAGTTTTATACCTCCTCTCTCGGGCTTCTCTCTGGAGCTCTACTAACAACAGGTCGGTGAGTCAACTATCTGTATCTAAGTGCTTAAAGCTTTTGTTATCATTTCTGGTGATAAAAGACACTTCCTTCAGTACTGTGATCACTCAGATGACTGTTAGATCTTTACTCTTTTTCTGTAACACCTGAAAAACAAATTATCTGTACATTGTGAGAAAGTTAAGTGAAGTTGAGAGAGTGTACTTACATACTGTAAATATGTAGATGTATGTGTCATCTGGTCAATTTAGAGCTTTTAACTAACAACAGAGAGGCTCTTTCATGTGCCTTTATCTCTCATCTGCTTGTAAGAGTTATGACTAACCAAAAGACACATGGAGCCTGGAAATGAGATTGACACACATAAATTATTGTGCTATGAATAGACTACATGTGTGTATGGAGGCTATGTGTCTACCTCTCTGTGGAAAATTTCCCAGAGTGGTTTTGACTCTGTCATTTTTTCCCCCACTACTCTGTTTCCAACATTGAACTTCCAATTGCAGAAACCTTACTTATATGAAGCTAGACTAAACTAGAGACTGAAGTCTTCTTTTAATGAGTAGTAATATATAAAATGAAGCCATGTTGTGATAGTGATGAAGCTCCAGTCATCGCCTTCCAAATAAATTCTACCCTTGACTATTTCAACAACAGCTCATAATTAAGCTCATATCGGACCTATTAAGTTTCCATCATCAGCTCATTCTATATTTAGATATTCTCATAAAAGCTACACAGTAAATGACAGTGTATAATACCTGATGTTATGATGATGGGAATAAAAAATGATCATGTGTTGAGGTGTGTTAGAGGTTGAATGGAGGTGCAACAGCTGCCCTCTCGTCAGCTTCGGCACTGTGTACTCTTGGTAAATAAACTTATATAACACTGAAGCAATTGTTGGATAATATGACATGATATAATGTGAGAGGGTCTGATCTCGCAACTAGCTGGTGAACATCAGTGGAGCATTTAGCAGCTAAAGATATATATACATATATATAATATTAACGCCACATTACGTTCAATGATAATGATGTTTTTTTTATTCTCCAATATCTGCACATTGCAGTTGCAATATAGTCGAGGGTTATAGTTACAGATGATGGTTCCAGTTAATAAAAAGGCCAACATCAACAGCACGATGGGAAATTAACTCTGTGTCCAGCTAAAGCACACACTACCTCCTGCACTGGCACAGTATGTTGCTGTTGGATGTAAATCAAGAGGTGCTGAATCATCCAATATGGACATAATTCCTACGGATACTCAGCTCCCAGAGACACGACTCCATGTTAAGGCTAATGTTGCTCCATGTGTGTTTTCGCATGTTTAAGTAGCAATTGTTAGTCATGTTAAAGATGTGTCTAGTTTATTCCACTGTCACCAAGTGGCCAAATGAATATCTGTCATTCCTGCATCAAGTCATTGTGCAATTTTCCACATGATTTCTTTTACAACTTCTCTCTTAATCATAATTCTTTTGCCTCCAAGGGAAAACAAGTTGAATGCATTGAACGTTTTGTCAAGGCGCTACGTCCAGTGGTGACTGGCTGCAGATGCTAGTGTAATTATCCCTCTGGACTGGAACAGGTTTGATTTGAGTAGGATCACTGTGTGGTTTCTGGCAGGATCTTCTCTTATCTTCCTCATCGTGGAGACACTCTGAAAGACTCCTAGCTGAACTCAAACTGAAGGGCTTTCAGAAATCCACATTCCCCCGACCACATTACCCCCTCTGTGAAAGCCAGGCTGCGCTCTGGCCAAGCAGTGAAAGAACCATATTGTCTGCATCTTTTTAGAGTCCGTACAGAACAAATGAATTTGCTAAATTGTTGTAAATGTTTTATAAAATATCCTGGTGTTAGAGTTTGGTTTGAAGGATACAGTATGATCTTTGTAGTATTTGAATTATATGAGTCAAATTTAAGTAAACACTATTAATCTTGCCCTTGGAACGCTCTTAATGCCATACTAGTAATCCACTCAGACAACTGCCTGTGAAATGGTAGAATTCATGTGTTTATCAGTATATCAAACTTGCAGGTGTCAAACATTCTTACATGTTATTTTCTGTAGCGTCATTGTGTGAGACCCCACAGAAAACACCTCGGTTAGAATTACATAAGAAGTTCATAATTGGTGCACAATTGAGAGAGGATTTGTCATTTTTCACAGAAAGACCAGACAATGCTGAATTATCACCACATTGAGATGCCAGACAGAGGCACTCATTAGTTTTGCAGTCATAAACCTTTAAGACTTATAAATGCAAGAAGATGAGTTACTACAAGCTGTGACAGGATTACAAACAGAACGATTAAGGTAACGACTTGGCTACTGCATGATAGGAGGGGATGATCTCATACTTGATCTGCGTCGCTGCACAGACATTTGCTTTGATACTGTAAGATAAAACTGGGTTAAAATAAGGTTACAATGCCAAGGACAGCTGCTTGAAATAACGTCTGTGTGCTTATTTACTGTAGTAATAGTTTAACTTTTTGGGAATTCTTTTTATTTGTGAGTCAAATGAGAAGATCTCTATAGCTCTAACTAGAGCGAGTGATTAGCTTAACCTAATATAAAGACTGGATATGGGGAGATAGCTAGCCTTTTACGTGCTAGAACTATTTTTCTTTGGGCTGTGTGAGTGAAATTAAGTTTTTAAGGTGAGTCATTTCACCGGGAGAGAAAAAAATCCAGCACATAACACCATGACAATAATACACAAATTGTTGTTTTCAGATTTTCAGTTTGTGTACAAATTAAAACAGGGCCAAAAGTCTACAGTCATGCTAGCTGCACTTTGAAGCTGCCCTCTTGGTGCTTTGAGCCAAATGCTAACATCCTCATGCTAAAATGCTGACAATAACAAACATGCTGATGGTTTAATTTTTACCATACCAACACCTTAGTGTGTTAGCATACCAACATTGTCTGATTTGCAATAAAGAAAAAATAGAGCCGGTAAGCTGATGGGTATGTCATTAGTTTTGCAGGTATTTGGTTTTCAAAATATTTGACGAAGTGAAATTCTGATCTGAATGTACCAAATATAAAGAATCTAACACCAAACAGCAGGCAGACACAGTTAGCGACTCGCTGGTTAATATGGTGGAGCACTTAGCAGCTAAAGAGCCAGATATTTTTCTCAGGAGTTGGGCGAGACCAAGAACAGAGCTAAAAGATAGTGAACTGGACTTAGATTTGCCAGGTAGCCAGAAATACGACTCCAAATGAATGATAATGTTGCTCCGTAACTGCTGGATGTGTAAATAGGCAACAGTTTGCTAACACGTTTGCCATATCAACTTAAAAGGTGATGATATGTGTCAATGTTGTGTTCACAACTTGTTTCCACTGTCCACACTTGACCAAAAAAAATCTGTTATTGCAGGTTTAATGTGCAATCCATGACATTATCATCCTTAGCGGTATTAGCATAGCTGAAAAACAAGATAATGAGCTCCAGAGATGCTGTTTCTATACAACTGTACGGTGAAAAACAAGCATGTGGACTTCCACATGCTCTGACAGCATATTACTATAATGCTGGCTGTTGCTTTACGATGATTCCCTGCAGAGGTACAACTTGTTTGTCGTCTCATTCCGCACCATATGAAGCGATTCAACTGAAAGGCTTACGTTGGCACTAAGTCATTTTAATTAGCAGCTACCATAATCATACCTTCCCTTATCTCAACACTTTCTGAAACACTCCTACCTCTCTTCCATCTCCCCTCTCCCATCTCTGTCTTCCACTCCTCTCCCCTTTCTTGAACCTGTTTTTTTCCACAAACCTGGCAAGCAAACAGGTCTCATGAGGTTTTCCAGAGGTCCGGCTCACGGAAATGTCAGTTTGGTTCTTATTCTGCTTGAAGTGACGAAAGACATGCATAAGAGCATGGAGGAATTAGATGTCCTTTTTATAGCCTTGCATTTATTTATCCGTGATTTGAGTCTTAATATCGACTACCCCAAATATACTCCAAAGCCAGATAAAACCATCTATTATCCCCTGAAAAGTTCAAGTTAAAAGTGGTAAGTCTAAATATTTTTGCAGCTGATGAGACTATTGCCGTGTTTATGGATTACATCACCTGTGAACACACACATACCGTGTGAACCCCCACGTCAAGAAAAGCTCGTAGGATTATAGTATCATACACTGATGTCAGAGGGAGAAAGGTGCTGGGTTGTACAAACTGACATCATCGTCTCGGAAAGATTAGCCAAACATTCCTGTTAGTATTTCATTTGAGTGGCAAACTAACACTCTCTTTGAGACAACGTCTACGTCATGCAATCCTAACTAACCTATTAACTGTGGGTACAGATAATCAAACCACTTAGAAATTTCAGTGGGGAACACAGTGTTTATTTTTCCACCTCAGTCCTTCCATCGTTATGAAAAGACACAGTAGTAAGACCTGTATGATTCTGTCTGATATCTCTTATTTATTTGACTTGTCACTATGTTGTTGTCTGACATGCCCAGGCTTTTTGTTGCGTCGGGACACAGCAGACAGTGATCTCAGTTTAAGGCTGGGTTGGCTTTATCCAGCTCTTAGCCTCCAGATTATTTTGAGATTGGCTGGATTGTCAGTTTGAGTTTGGGTGAGGTCCCATAAGACGGTGTGTGACTTAGCTTTATACAAATGTCCTTTTGTGTGTGCAGCTCATAGTATAAGGGAAAGCTGTGGGTGCCAATTTGGGGATTCAAAGGATTTCCATGTCTCTATGTTGGAGTCTACAATTTAAAGCAAATGTTTTCAGGATAATCTTGTCCAGTAATGATGATGAATGAATAAAAACACAATAAAACATAGGGATAATACCTTTACCATAGTTAATAACAGACAATGCAGCCTGAGGCAAGCAGCCAGAAAGGCTTCAAATGGGTCTTCACTCTTCTCTGTGGGGTTGTACTAAAAGCTATTGTAATCAGTAATTTACCGGATCAAATGCCTACATGTAATGTGGAAGGTGTCACTAATAGTGACGAACCCACAGAATCATCACGCTCAGCACTTTCGTCTCTGGCAAACCTGACTGTCCTCTACTTGTTCAGTACTAAACAGCAGATAAGACAAAGTTAGTGACTAGCTTGTTGGAACATTTTGCTGCTAAAGAGCCAGATATTTCCCTCAGGAGTTGGTCGAAACCAAAGCAGAGCTGAAAGAAGAGATCCATTTGGTAGAAAGACAGAAAAACAACTCCAAATATATGTTGGTTTTTTGTCTCGGATGTGAAAACTGAATTATTTAACTTTATATGGGGAAAATATGTCACGGTTGTGTTTACGGCTTGTTTCCACTGTACCCATATAACCAAAACAGTCTATGAATGAGGGTTTGAGCCCAGTGGTGCTGGGAACTAAAAGCTAAAGTCAGTGTGCTACTGCACAATGTTTACATTTTTAATTTAGCATGTAATTGTGGTAACATTTGTTTTTATGCCATAGTTGTTGAGATACAGAAACTCAAAATATCAAACTCATGTTGGCACCAGATGAAAAATCAGAGGATCAACAAAGTAATTAGGATTCATCCTCTGGGGATCATGAATGTTTGTACAACATTTCCTGTAGTTATTAAGATATATCAGTTTGGATCAAGTAGTGGACCAACAGACTAAGGCTGAAAACAGAGGCAGAATTACTATGCTGTGTTGTCTTTCTTCTTCTTCTTCTTCTTCTTTATTGTCTGTTTTTGTATCACATTGCGTCTGGTTCCAGATTTCGGAGGTTTGAAATGTGTCTGTCGCTTTTCTTCGAACCAGAAAATTGAAGTGTTAATGCTCCCATTTCTGTTTTCATATTTTGCGTCAGAAGTGAACTAAACACAGGTTTATTCCTCTCACTCGATCATTGGAACGCACCGCAGAGCTGGACTCTCCTCTCTGCTCTTATAAGGTAGGCTTGTCGTCAACTTAGGCAGTGTAAATTGAGCGTTGACGAGGATGAAAAGCTGTGTGTATGTAGAGATGAGCCAGCTCCAAAGAGTTTTGTCCTGACTTCACCTAATCTGGTGAAGTCAGGACAAAACGTTTTTTTAAAACATTAAAGGGTCAACTTAGTGTGCTCACTTCACCAAAATAAAAGATACCTTTAAAATGAGATCACTGCGGGAGTCTCCCTTACATAGCCTCAGTCCTGTCTGTGTTCAGAAGCACAAAGTTGGCCCCAAATACCACAGGAAGACCAGAGCGCTCTTTAGCCTGCTTACGTAAGAACACAGTATCTGGGCCAAGACTGAAAGTTTGATGCTCTTTAAGAAGCTGTGATCAAGCTGTCCGCTGTAATTTAAATTCATTTCCTCTCCCTCTCTCACACTCTTTTGAAGTTGTTCCTCATTATTTTAAGGATTTGTTTGCACAGTGCGATTAGAGAGGGCATCGACCAGAGGAAAAGATCAGTGCTCGGTCTTGAAATTACCTCAGCTAAGACTGTTACTCTTCATATGTTACTGCTATATCTAACATAGCTGTCATGTCAAGGTCCAGGACTGTAAATGTTTGCCAGGACAGATAAAATAACTCTCTTTGCAGTGTTTTCCCACATGCCTACAATGCATCAGGTAGACAGATCGATAGATATGTTAATAATTACATGTGTTTAACAGATCCAAAAGGTCTCATCATCTAGCTAAAGGTCACATGCTCACATGTACATACACTACCTATCCGACCCATCCCATCTCCCTCATTTGTCACAGTTTTTTTCGTTCCAAAGCTCCCGTGTTGACCTTTAGCAGCATTTTGCAACAGTCCAACCCCACGTGGGTGAGAGATAAAGGCCGGATTCCCAGTAGCAGTGAACAGTGAAAGGCCTTTTTTGGTCATATCACAGCAATCGGAGGCCAAATAAGCCAGCTGCTGGGAAGAACTCTGTAGACTCAGCACTGAACTGCATTATTGCTGCTTGACCTAACACCAGCAAAATTTTGTCGGCATGCACTGGCTGTCTTAGTGGGGTTGTTTTGGAGATTTGGATCAAGGGAATAGTTTAGATCCTGATCATTAAGTTAAGATTTATAAAACAGTAGAGTTTTTTTTTTTTTTTCCTCCAGGCCATGACATCTTAATCTTGAATTTTGTTTGCCGTCTTGTGTCTTGTGTCTTGTGTAATGTCTCTGGCAAATACTGTGAAATAGATATGACTGGACATTTTTGGTCTTCTCTGGAACCACTCAGGCACAAGGGGGAGTGAAGTGCTAATATTTGCAACACATAAGTAGCTCTGTAAGCTAGCCTTTCCCAGCAGAATCCTAATATTCACTTATAATCTGTCTGTCATCTGTCACAGAAATGAAAGTCAAGTCAGAGAATAGTGTTGAAATCCAGCAGCACGTCCTGTATAGCACTTACTGGAGGAAGGAACAGACTGTGGCACTTCCTGTCTCTTAGTCACTGCTAATAGTGACCCCCTTGGGAACAACCCCACCACAGCAGAGGATGTGCTAAAGAATAGGGGAGCAGGGTGGAAGTTTACCACCCTGGCTGATTGATGTTAATATTTGAGCTAAGTCAGGTTTTCCAACGCAAATCACACAAATCTAAATTACAATCCCAGATTAAACATTCAGATATCTGTTAACACCCAGCAACACCCAAGAATTCAGGAAAAATTAGTAATATGAGGAGTTTTAATGTGTGTGTGTGTGTGTGTGTGTGTGTGTCTACGTCAGGGGTTAAGACGGTGTCCTGCATGACTGGCCTGCAGAGGACTGTGACAGTGTTGTCACCGCCCTGTACTTAGTGAGGTTATGGTGAGGTGTTGTTGTGATGATAGACACTGGTTGACCTCTGTTAACACTGTAGATGGATCGTCATGCACAATTGGATGCACATACAGACACAAAAAGACAAGATAGGACACACACATGTCAAGGATGCATTTGGAGGAGACTTTATGACACACAAACAAAAGTCCATCCACTTCTACATCTGCTGTTCGGCAGCTGGCTTATGATTTTTCTCTCCGTAAAAACTAAATAAACTTCAAAAGCTATTATCTACTGCAAGGTTTTGCAACCTTTCTAAGCGTTTCTAATCTCTCTCTTGTCACTGGGTTACCGTGACAACTCGGTAAACACAGTGCAACAGGATCCCTGAATGAACCTGACCTTTGACCCACGACTGTACAACACACCAGCCAGCAGGATTAATAGTTTTCTCTGTGTTTTCTCTCTGACATCCGAACCCCCCCAAAAACATCCTGAGTCAACAGTGATGTCAGGTGAGCCTCCGACTGCTTTCTCTTCTCAGAGAATATATAGGCAAGTAAAAGGTTTCGAAGAGAATACATCCTCCTGAAAGGAATGCTGAGGGTGTTTTTTTTTTTTTTTTAAGACCGAGGACTTTCTCAAAGAACAGATTTAATGGTGGGAATAAGATGCCGAACCTACTCTCTAATCTCTCTCGACCACCAACAGCAGCAAAGCCTCATAATGATGCTCAGGTTTACAGTGTGCTTTAAAAGTCTGACATGGGAACTGACTTTCCGTTGTCTGTAGGTCAGGTGCAGGACAGGTTCATATAAGACTAAAAGACAAAGGAGAGAGACAGCAAATCTAGTATACAGCATGTTATTTACACATATATACTGTATTTACATAAACTGTTTGATGTCCAACTGTCACTTTTACATGTAGGTTTTTATTTTATACCTACAGTTTGTGTGTATATGTATGTGTTTCTGTGTTTCTTACCTTTATTTATCTATCAGACTGAGCTATCCCAACAACTACTGGAAAGTTTACCATGATACTTTGTGCGCTCATGGTCCCCAGAGGATGAACCCTACTGACTGTTTCAACATAACTGGCCTGAGAGAAAGTGTGTAGAAGTTTTTAACTTTTGAGTCTTTCACTTAACTTTCATCATACAATGGCAGATTTGTTAACACATGTCCAGGGGGCAGATAACCCCACTGTCCTAACCTGCCATGTGGAAGCGAAATGCAGAGTGAGTAGCACAGTGTGTGGAAATGAATAGAAATTGAATCATGAAGGTAGCATACCTTTTAAGATGAAAGACTCCGCTGGGTAACAGAGAAAAAGATTTTTTTACCCAAAGGTTTGGCTAAGGAACATGTAGCTGAGTTATGGAGTAAAGTATAGAGGTCCTGAGGCCACAAATGGAGCTAGAAAGGAAATACAGCACTGATCAGCTTATGATATTGTTTGGACTAATGTGTTAGCAAAAAGAAAATCTAGCAAAAAAATCAATATTATCTTCTTACATCTACCTCGGATGAATGGAAGTTCAATATTCTCTCTCCATGTGGCTCTGGGTTGGTCTTCACCAACTCCTGAGAAATAAAATCTTGGTCTTTCGTTTGCTCACAAACAACATTATTCACCAGCCACTCAGATTATTTGTATACAAATTGGTATCACTTCATGCAGGTTTAAGTAAAGTCTGGTTTGTGTAACAGTTATAACACTTTTACAGTTGTAGACCAAGGACTTAAATTAAAGGAGTCTTGATAGAAAAGACCTCCAGAAAAACAACATTACGTTTTCATACTGTTTAAAATTCCACATGTGCCAAAGCAGGAAGTTGCCTGATGTTCTCAGTGCAGTACAAACTAGTAAAGTGAGGGTGTGGAGGAGGTGATGGATGGATGAACAAGAGCCGTGTCCCATTTCACAAGGAAGGTGGTCCTTCACTTATCATTACCCATGACCATGATGTTCCCCTTATCTTGACAGAATTTTAGTTGCAAACAGTCACCCTACCCTTAATGGATCATGAAATGTCATTTTGGAATGCAAACATCCTGGAGTCCCGGAAAATTGTTTAGTAGATGCCCATTTCTAACTTTTATAACACGTCCCCTATAAAGGCAGAACAGGGGAAAGCATACTCCCATCCAATCCTGTTGGGGGATGTAATAAACTAACAAAAACACAAATATAGTTTTCATTTACTATGTGGGAAACCATTAGATATTAAGTGATGAATCATTCTGGGTCTCCATTGAGATCTCAACCCACTCTTAAATCCCCCTAGTTTTAGTGATCATTAGAGAGAAGCCTCAATTGTGTAGTTCCCAGAATCACACTCTTCATGTTCCCTCTTCTCACTCTCTGTTTAGATTTAGATTTCACATGGGGAAACAAGCCAAAGCTCTGTCAAGATCATGTTACATAGGACTTTTTGTATCCTAGCAAAGGGCTTGAAAATTGAATATGCAGGTGTGCACCTGTGTGTGTCTTTTAACCATGTGTGTGTTACTGTGTGTCTGTATTTGTGTTTGTCTGGGCATGCTGTTATGACAGAGGGTCATTCCAACCTTTGGAGCTCTTTAAATGCGGACTCTCCCTTCCTGTGATGGAATTCCTCCCGTCAAAAAAATTCTCCCAAACAATCTCTATAATTAGAGTTCCTTGTCCGACAGCATTCTGCGGTAAGTGGATTACCTGGGGTTAAATAAAGAGAATTAATAAGGAAACAAAGAGGTCTCTGTACAAAGCATCATGGCTGTCAAGAAAAACTCATCAAAATCTGATGGTGGATTTAATTCCTTTTTTTTTTTTTTTTTATTCAACAAAACTTTTTTTAATGTCCTGAGTTGACAAAGTTGTGAGCGTGTTTCCAAAACAACAGCAGAACTGCCTGTCACATTAAAAAAGCTACAATTCATTTTTTTTTAGTTTCAAAGAGGATATGGGAGTGAGGGGGTATTTTGTATTTTGTCCTGCCAGGTTCACATTCACATATTTTGCGCTTAAGCCAAATTTACTCCCAGATTGTCCCAAAATGACCCCACTTTTATTTGCCACTCTTTGTAAATGATTAGTCTCTTCCTGCCTTAAGTCAGAGACAAACATCAACAACAAAACACAACATATTTTGACCAAAAGTCAAAAGTATTTTCTTTGTTATTTACATTTTTACTCTTTTCCATGCCACATATCACCGCTAAGAACCAGGGAAATGCAACCAAACTACAACCTGTGTTTTGTCTACAGCTATTTCTTGCAAAGCTTAAGCTAGCTCCCACACTTGTGCAGCAAAGGTGGGTGATTTTATCCGTATTTCTATTTATTTTTTTGACATAAGTAGCCAACTGTAGCTAGTAGCATACGCTGTAGCGAACTCTGATTGTTGTTAGCTAGCTGATTGAAAATCTATGGTTGGCCCACTGCTTCCACTTCATATATATATATAAGTAAAATAATAAGTTTTACTATCGCTACATAGCCATGGTTAGCATATAATCTGTTTATTCACCAGTATAGAAGAAACGTTGCAAGTTCAGCATCAAACTTCATTCCTTTACTCGCCAAGAACTGTCTCCAGCTCCAACTAGAAAGCAACCCTCTGGTCTTTCTTCTATTTCTATCACTTATTTTCTTGTACTTAAGTTAGCATGCTAACCAGCTAGTCTGCACGACAGGGTGGGCTGTCTCATCACTTTCCGATACCGTGTCACTGTTGCGTCAAGGTTGCACTGAGGATGTAGCACTGCTCAGAGGACATATTATTACCCTTATCTTGTAAACGCAACGATGGCTGAAGCTCTTGCCAAGACTGGTAATTAAACAGCTGTTAATGCTAACGCTGACTATGTAGGAATTACACATTTAGCTTAAACATATTCTGTATCATGTTAGCTATAAAGTATATTGTAATATTGTATGCATTAATGCACGTTTGCCATCAACAGGCTCGTAGTAAACAGCTAAAGTGTTTTTACTGGGAGAAGTCAGGAAGTGATAGCAGCTTGACAAGCTAGACCTTTGGCTTAGCTTATATCTAAGCTTTGCTAGCTTTTTATTTCATATTTTAGGCTTGTGGCATATTACAATATGATGTTATTAACATGTAGTTAGTAGTGGGATAAATACAGTATATTTCTCAATGGTCATCATAGCTTCTTAGCTTATTATTCATGTTTCTTTTGAAAATGTAGGATGGTACGTTCTGTCACTCACTCCACAAAGCTATGGGCCACCATGGAGCCTGTGGACAGGAGGGTGTGTGAGCGAGGTTGGAGAGAAAAGTT
The DNA here is from genome assembly GCF_021018895.1 of Seriola aureovittata. Lineage (NCBI taxonomy): Eukaryota > Metazoa > Chordata > Actinopteri > Carangiformes > Carangidae > Seriola > Seriola aureovittata. Next base: position 17,187,208 of record NC_079372.1, read on the forward strand.
AGGGTGGAGTTGGGTCTGTGGCCTTGAGGAGTTTATAGGTCCTTCTTGCCACTGAGTGTTGCTAAAAACTCCACATGGCTTATTTTTACACCTCACACTTGTAATAGCCTATACTTTGCTTAATCTTCATTTTTAAAAAAAACTTTCTAAACACTGTATTTTTAAAAATTCATAATAACAATAGCTTACAGTGAGTCCAGCATTGATGTTTTTGGAAACAAAATTTATATTTTGGTAGAATCTATTTGAGATTGTTTTATCCTTTTGCCTTCTGCACAGATTATGATGATTATAAAACCATGAAAATGTCATATAGCACACCTTTATGATACATTTGTTTTAGTAAACTATATCTTTTAAACTTTTACAACTTTTACCTCAGAACAGAGTGACACAATCCCACTTGCAGTTTTAATTATTTACCACTTGCTCTGGAATGTGAGTTAGTTACTCATTCAAAGAATGTCAAGGTTACTGAAACTGCTTCAGATAACAAGATTTAAGTGTTCGTGAATCCAAGAAGGTCACTTGTCTGGAAGGGAAGAATCGACTCTGCTACTTCGTGAAGCCAAAGTATTTGCTTTTAAATAGTTAAACTCAGCGACGTCTTTCATTTCAGGCGGGATTCATCCACACCAGAGAGCTGCACTGCTGTATTTTTAGCAGAGGATAGGCGGCAATCATCTTACTCCTCTGGGTGTACAGCTTGCAACTTTCTGGTCACCAAGTTCTTTTGGTTAGTTTCCACGGAAACCAGACGAATGAGTCACTTAAAGAGTTCAGCCAATTCAGTTGAGGAGGCGAGCCCTGAATTTCCAGCTCTTTCCCCACGCGGCACGACTGGAAAATGAAAATGAAGGGAGAGAAAACGGTGGCTGGAAGGTGGCACCCTGCCCAGCTCTGTTCTTACTTAATCTGCCCTCTGCACCCCCTCCTTCTCTGCCTCCTTCACATGTCTGCTCTCCCACACTCCTGTTTTCCCTCTAACTTTTCACTTTCTTCCATTTTTCCTCAGATTCACTTTTTTTCCCACCCTCCCTTGCACCTTTTTCATCTGTGCCCTCAATGTGCACCACTCTGAGCACATTTTTACTCTTGCAACACTTACAGTAACTTAAAAAATAATCTGTTTTCAGGGTTTTTTTTAAAGGTGACATTTATATGTTTACCCATGTGTCATGCCTGTGATGGTGTGAGAGGCCAAACATCTCATTTTGGTTAATCATTGGAGCATTTACTCTCCACTGTTTGGATTTTGATTGCAGGTTTTGATTATGAACACTTCCTGTGGGCAGTCTTTATCTAGAACAGTGTTTACTTTGCTAATTAGAGTAAATCCACTGCAGCTTCAATTCTTGGATTGTTTTCCCACCATCATCTCCTCTCTCCTGTCACTGCTCTTATTATTACTCTCCCTTTTATCTCATGACTTTATTCCACCCCTTTAAACCTGTTTTCCTCATGTTTCCCAAATGTGTCGTGCACAAACACAAAATGCACGCAAACACACATGGACACACACCACACCCTTCAACTTCCACCACCAGTCCCTAACTTTTCCCCCTGTTTCGCTCCCACTGGGAGGAGGTCCGCTGCCTTGGGAGCACTGCATGACTGACTGACTCACACCCGACACACCCAGCAGATGTGTGGGGCAGAGGGAGAGATCAAGAATGTGTGTGCGCGCGTGTGTGCATGTGACAGACAGAGCGAGAGATGATTCACGGTCCATCTATGTAAACTGTTTTTCTACAGAAAAGGGAGAAAGAGGTGAAGCAGTGGTTGTTTATATTAGAGGCCTTTGACCTGTCATGACTAACACATACACGACTTGGAGAAAGTTCTGAATGAACTCCGAGGTTCCAGCTAAAACAGTTTATCTTAACTCGTGTTAGCTGCTGATAACCCTCTATTGACCTGCTCTTGTTAACATTAAATAAAAGCGTAAAATCTGTCAAATGAAAAACAGAGGCAGATCATGAATTTCAGCTCTGGGTGATGCAATGTGCTTGCAACACTTGGTATGTTGAGTTCATCTCTAACATGTAAAACAAACGATTGCAACATTTATCCGGCACATTACGTATTACATATCACCACTAATACAGATTATAATATTTGGCTTAGTTTGTTACAGTTTTTCCACTTTGTTGAAACCTTTTAATTATAATGTCTGTGAGTCTTTTCCTTGTCTCAGCAGCAGTGAAATGTAGAATTTTATCTTGTTCTGGTTGCAGTTGTCACATGTTTAGTTTTATTGATTTTTTCAAGGATAAACTCTTTCAAGACTTTTCAAGTACGTCTTAATACAGTTTTCATAAGGAGTTATGAGTTGGTGTAATCAGTCTTCCTGTGCACACTGGCTGTGAAGTGATACCTTCCTATTAGGACTATGGGTGCTGGGGTGGGGGTTTCCTGAATGTGTTCAAAATGCATGTTAAAGTTCAGCGGAAACTGATATGAGGCTTCAGCATTCAAACCAAGTGAAACCCCAAAGTTGCAGTAGGGTGGCCGTGAGAGTTCAACACACTGAAGCCTAAGAAAACACATGCAAACGGACTAAATGCAATCAAAGTCAGAAAACATCTTCATCCATCCGTTTGACAGCATATGTGCTGCAAATACTCCCAACACAACCAAGTGTGTTGCAAGTAGCACAGACGAGAACCCAGCCAAGTTCGTCACTTGTTTGTGTCACAACATGAATATTCAAAGACGACCCCCACTTTTTATAAGCTAACTTCCAGAAAAAAATTTCTTATAATCAGGCCAGTATGGTACAAATGGTGTGGTGAGAAAAAAGGTGTCAGTCATATCGATGCAGCTGTGCAGGTTTTTGTAAGTTGACTTATACCCTTTTTACACCACAATTAGCAGGTTTAGCTGTCTAGCTAGTCCGTGCAGACTTGTTAAACGTCTCTGTTGCGTCTCATCCCTGGGTTGGTGCCGGCGGGTCAACTGTCTCGGAAAAATAACAAGATGGCTTGAGTCACAAAAGCAGATTGAAGTGCCGTGCTTTTATTTACAAAAACAGTAATTAAAAAAAAAAAAACTTGGACATCCACAGAAAAAACAACCTAAATTATCTACAACTTGCAAAAAGTCACCTGTCTGGTTCACAGCCACCCTCAGAGTCTTGCACTACTACTCGAGAGCATTGTTGGCCAGGCGCTTATAACTGCTAAGCCCCTCCCTCTGGACCAACCAAAATCTAATTACATCAAGCAGCTGCTCTGTTTCAGACCCAGGGACTGTGGAGGAGAAGAACATCTGATTATGGTGACACCGGTCGAATGAGATTGGTATGAATAAACTGACCTTAATTGACTAACCTGTTATGTAGTGTGTTTCTTTGGCCATATATATTAGTGCAGGGGATTTGTGTACAGTTTTGATTGTGGTTTTTAATGTGGTGCATGCACTTACCACAAGGAAAGAGGGGAATTATGTGTCTGGATTACCATTTGAGTGTGTATTACTGAGTGTCCTCTTTACCATGTGCCGTCCATAAACAGTGATGAGGTTTTCGTCATTTTTCCATTACCGACAAAAGCCAAAGAAAAATATGAACTGCTCCTAGCAACTGCTAACACAGCTTCCATGTCAAGTGAAAATGGCAGGGACGTGAACATCACTCACTGCTCATTTATTAGTACTAGACAAAAGAAAATAAACCCATCTTTCAACAAGGCTCCTGTTTGACATGACAACCTTGCCTCACAGTCTGTCACTGTCAGCACAACTTTTAGTTTGTGAATTAGTGAAGAAATTTAATGTTGTGATTCCTGTGCATTTGCAGGATGTACCGACACAACGTGTTTATGCATATTTAACCAATACCATCATCTTGCCTAAACCACAGACCAAACTCTGACTGGATGCAAACCTGGGTCTCCACCTGTCTCCTGCTGACTCTGCAGCTGTTAATGAATGTAGTTCTTCATTCATTCATTCAGTGACAAAAAACGTGGACAGTGTGTGTCCAATTGATTAAATTTCATGTGAACATGAACTGACTTGCACTTGCTGTCTCTTTGTTCATGTTCTTGCAAAATTCTGAGGAAAAATATTTTGGTAATCGATTTAAGAGTAAGAATTTACTCCACCTACTTTTTTTTGGGTGAGTAATCATGACTTAGCATAGTGAATCTTCAGAGGGTCTCCTCTCTCCGTGCAGAGAGAGAGGTATTGTTCAGCCAGCCCTCTTTGGGGCCCACTGAGGAATCACAGGCATGCAGTACAGATATGCACTCCAGTCCTTTTTTTTCTATCTATCCTCCCATCTATCTCCTGTGCCTGTCAGTCCTACCACCCATCCTTTTCTACTCTGCCCCCCCCCCCCCCCCCCCTCTGGTTTGTCTCCTGGTCCTCTTTCAGAAGGGGGCCAGAATATGAAGCATCTGGCTTCAGGGGACGAGCAGCCCTGCAAGAAAGGCTTACAGAGTGTAAGGGAAGACAGCTTTACAACATAACAACAGATAGTGAGACTGTCAGGAGGAGCCACTCACAGCAGACGCACTGTGACGCAGTAATAGCTTGATATTGCAGTGGAAACTGGCACAAATTAGGAAACTATTACTTGTCAGCTTCGGTTTGGAAACCAGTCCTTAATAAAAACTGGCAGGATGAGTAATGCTACTGTCTAAGAAATGTTGCAATTGTATATTTCCAAAAATCTTGACATTATGACGATGAACAGTGCATTGATTTGTAAAGAGTTTTAGCTGTAAAATCACCCCTGACTGACGAAGAAAAATTCCTAGCCAATTGCTCTGTTGACAACATATGAACAGCCTATTAATGTAAAGTTATGCAGAGGTCAGTTTGTATCAAAGAGAACTGAGGAAGGTTGACTAATGTGAATGTAAATAAACAGAAAGCAGAGACTGGACTGGTCTGCTCGGACATGGCATGGGAATAGGGGTGTTCTGCCTATAATGGGACAAGGCTAAAGAACTGCGGGTCAGGATGTGAATTTCTCAGAAGCTGAAAGAATTTCCCGCACTCGCTGCAGACGTGGGTGTGTGGGAGGAGGATGGCAAGAGGCCAGGAAGCCATCACTGTGCATGTGCTTAACAGGGCATCTGTCTTACATAAAGTCTGTGTGCAAGTCGTATAATGAAATATAAAACGTTGAAGCTTTTGCTTCTGTGTTTCATTAGCAGATTATAAAATTTAGAGTCCAACTTAAAGGAATATCTCGAAATTTTGGGAAACAAGCTTATCATCTTTCTTACTGAGAGTTAGATGAGAATACGCCACCACCCTCCTGCCAGTAGCCAGTTAGCTTAGCTTAGCATGAAGACTGCAACGAGGGGAAATTAACAGCCGGCTTGTCTGAAGTGTGAAAGCAGTTTCGGTTTTACTGCAGGTTGTTTCTTGGCTGGGGCTGTGTCTTCCTGGAATCTTGTCGTCGATGTGAGGTTGCCAGGCAACTGACTCAACTGAGGTCACTCGTCCCAGCCATAGAAATAGTCCAGCAGATAACTGCAAGTTAAACAACAGCGTGGCTTTTTTACACTTTAGTTGTTGTACGCATAATTACAAGATAGACAATATGTAAGTTAGGGAACTTTGGAGGTGCTGTAGGAGGATCTTTTGATAGAGATGGGCTAGCTGTTGACACTTTTTTTCAGTGTTTATGCTAAGCTAAGCTAACATCTGACTGTAGCTTCGTATTTTATTTGCTATCATGAAAGTGGTATCAATCGTCTCATCAACCAACAACAAGGAAGCTTTAGAACATATTTCCCAAAATGTCAAACTATTATTTTATGTGGATTATAAATTATGAATATGAAACAATAAAAAATATGGAATATGTCTTATGCATTCATAACCTATCCACTGATTATAGCTGTGATTGTAATAATTGCCTTACTCCTTTAGACAAAGCTAAAAACAGTCGGAGGCACACTGGTACTTTTTGTTCATTTTATTTTTGTTACAAGGAGCTTTTTTTCACTTTCTAATGAACAGCAGCATTTTCACTGGATTTAACGTTCTTGCTCTCTGAGACCACTTTGCCGTCCACCAGGGTCTGAGTGACTGTCACCACTTGGGTCGAGACTTTCCTCTGATCAATTGCATCCTCCAGTCTGGAAAAATGAACAAAAGACAAACCGTAGTTAAAGTTTGTTTTTTTGTTATGAAAATAATTAATACATATAAGAGTATATACACTGGAATAATTGCTGAAATTCAGCAGCAGAAAATGTAAGTGATATGAACAGTATTGCTTGGATGCAGATGAAGTATTTTTACTTTCTATATCAACGCCACTTCATGTTTGCATGAAGCTTATTTGAATGAAATTTGCAAATCCCGCCCTGTAACGAACAAAGCTCTGATGTCACTTGGTTCACAATGCAGAGAATTAATTGTTCGGTCACCTGCAGTCTACAAGCAGTTTTCACTGTTTCTCTCATTCTTTCTGCCTCCGCTCCTCATACTCACTTAAAATCCGCCCCTCCGTCCAGCAGCCTCCTGTACTCGGCGATCTCGGCCTCCAGTTTCACCTTGATGTTGAGCAGCTGCTCATACTCGCTTGTGTTATGCTGGATGCTGTTGCGGATCTCAGTCAGCTCCTCCTGCAGCTTCAGGATGATTTTGTTGTACTTCTCTACCTCCATGTTGTAACGCATCTCGATGTCATGGAGGGTGGCCTCCAGGGATGTTTTCTGTCAAGGGATGAAAGACTAATTTAATTACCCAACTCATTAACGCAGAAGAGAAATGACTTGATGACAGATAGATGAGAAGATTGATACCAGTAAGTAGCCATTTAGCTTAGCTTAAACGTCCCTTGTTGTATGAAGTGACATTTCCATGTTTTCTTTGATAATAAAGCAGGTCTAGGCACTTTATTAATACTGTGAAAGTATCAAAGCGCTCAGCCCACAGAGAAACACACACAGCCTGTATTCAGAAACTGAGCCTTAAAATGAGCCGTCAGGTCTCCTGTAACTTTGTGATGTCACAACAAAGCAGCTCTCAGGCATGCACCAAGCCTATCCCACCTGTACCCACCATCCAACCTTGCAGGGTTTGGTTTCTCTGAGTGTTTACCTGAAATCTGCTACATTTTTATTCCATCACTCAGAAAACGGTGAGCCAATTAGAAGAGAGGCTCAGAGCTTCCTCTCTTCTGATTGGCTCACCGACCTGTTGTTACTAGAGCTCCAGAGAGAAGCCTGAGAGAGAAGATCTAAAACCACACTGGGATGGTTTCTGGTACTTAAAACCACAACTATATCTTGTTATCAATCAACACCTCAAATAAAACACAGGGAAGTGTCAAATGAGACCTTTAACATAAAGACAGAAATAAATAAAGACAGGGAGACATGTAGCCTAGCTCTATTTGTAGGTAACAAAATCCACTCACCTGTAAAATCCATGACCTTTTTACCTTTGAACAGAGCTAGGCTAGCAAAGCCAATGGCCTCCTGTTTGCATTAAAATGGTGCTATGACCAGTTGTGACACTATGAGAGTTCAAGTTGCAGTATATATGTAAACTTACCAGACTAAGTGCAGACTGCAGTTCAATGTCCAGTCCCTGATACCTCCTCCTAGTTTCAGTCACTACACTCGTGGCCTCCTTCAGAGCTTCTGTGCTCTGAGTCACTTGGACCTGCACCTCTGTGATCTGGATACAGGATGAAACATAGAGAAGATACTCAACCAATACAGCTAGTCAACACAAACTGTGTGGAGCAAATATGCACTGACAAATTACCTGAGATTCATGCCATGCTTTGAGCTCCTCCTGATTCTTCAGTGCTATCTTCTCATAATTAGCCCTCATATCCTCCATGATCCGGGCCAGGTCTTGTCCTTTAGGAGCGTCGACGTCCACGCGGACGCCAGCTTGTGTGATCTGGGTATGCAATTCAGCAACATCCTGTTGAGGAGGAAATAGTCAGGGAGTGATTTTCAGAACAAGGTGAGTGGCGTTATCCTGTGCAAAGGTTAAGGAACAAATACATGGCAGAACTGTAGAACTATATGATCTAATTGTTCAGTTGGATTGGAGCAAATACAGTTTTTTTTTGTTATGCGTGTAGTTTCTGTCTAATGTCACTCACAGTCTCATGATTCTTCTTCAGGTTGATCAGTTCTTCCTTTAGAGACTCAATGTCGCTCTCCAGGTGCAGACGAATGACATTGGTGTCATCCAGAATCTTCCTCAGTCTGTTAACGTCAGCCTCCACTGTTTGACGCATGGCCAGCTCATAATCCATCCTAATGACACATACTGTGTATCAGATATGCTCAAGGAGGATTGATTGAGAGTCAGTTGCAATTTGCATATAAAGCCAAACACTACTCACTTGACTCTGAAGTCTTCTGAGGCCAGACGCGCATTGTCTACAGCGATGGCAAGATGTGCGTTGTCCTTGGTCATGTCCAGTATCTGAAAGAGAGGGGATTTTCGGATTTTCAGCCTGTGAAACACAAACAAACTGCGAATACTATTGTTATTTTCCCACAGTCATTTTGATGGACAGCAAAGTATAATTTCCCCTTTGATAAATGGTGCAGGTGAAAGAACGACCCAGATAACACAAAATAAATCATAAAAAGAACAAAGTAGTTTGTCTTTTTGATGCTATCTGTCACAGCCTGACATGGACATGGAGATAAGAGTCAGATTACAGATAATAAATGTTATGAGATGAGTCAGTCAGAGAGCTGCACGAACACTTTGAGTAATTTGACCTGCACCTCCAACATTATGTGACGTTTACAAGATAAGGAAAGTGGAAGATTGAGAACTTGGTCAATAAAACAGGCATTTTTGAGCATTAGCTTGTCATAGCTCCCACACCAAGAACTATATTAGAAAAAAATTATATGATAATATGACCACTAACCACTTCCTTTGCTTGGAGACCCTGCAATGTCTGTAAAACCAGAACATTGAAATGGACCCTCATTTGTAACTGCAATTTTCTTTGTGCATTTCTTTTTGCAGTTTTGCATCATGTTGTGAAATATATGCTATAAACCAATGTCTTTGATCTGGATTGTTTTGCTTTCCATTAAGTAACCACACTAAACAAGACGAATACACTGTAAGTCTCATAAAAACTGATTGATTCATTGACTCACCTTGCCCCTCAGCTCTGCAATGATGGCGTTGTACTTGCTGTAGTCGCTCCCCTCCAAGGGGCCTTTCTTTTCGATGGCCTCTTGGATTTTGATCTCCAGCTTGCTGTTGGCCTTCTCCAGATTCCTGACCGTCTCCAGGTAGCTGGCCAGACGGTCGTTCAGGTGCTGCATGGTTACCTTCTCATTCCCGATGGCCATGTTTCCAGAAGTGGACCCAGAGGACAAGGTTTGGTAGTTGTACCCACCGCCGAAGCCACTGCCATAGTTCATGGAGATCGTGGCCCCATGGCCACCTGCTCCTCCGCTGACACTGTGGGCATAGCCCTGCCGCATATGAAGAGGTCCGGAAACGGGTGTCCTATAGGACTGCACACCAGCAATTTTAGAGCTCTGGCGTCTAATCAGGGGCTCCATTGCTAAAAGAAGTATGCTGATCAATCAGAGGAGAGGTACGTCCTGGCACGCTGAGAGTGGAGGACTGAGGAGACCTGAGGTCTTATATATCATTGTGAAAGCAATATTCCCTTCTGCCACTCCTCTCCTATCTATATTACATTTTTACCTTTAGCCTTCCTGCTTAGACTTTGTCCCCCCAACACACATTGTGACTCAATTTGTCAAAGGCAAAAAGGAATGCCGACATTTTCATATCGATTGTGTGTTGTGAATAAATTGTATCTATGGTAACTGTGATGCCATAGAACCAGTGTTTAAACTATTGAAGACACTTCGGTGAATCACATTATTCCATTGGTTGACACGTTCAGTCATTGCACTGAACATGGCCATTTAGTCAATATGTACACTCCATATTTGTGGTTTTAAGAACCAAAAACCATCTTAATGTAGTTATACATCTTCTCTCTGAGGTTTCGCTCTGGAGCCAACGAGCTCTGAGCCTCTCTTCTGATTGGCTGTTTTCTGAGTGATCAAAAAAATATAGCAGATTTCAGGTAAATACTCAGAGAAATCAAATCCTGCAAGGTTGGATGGTGGGTCCAGGTGGGCTGGGCCTGGAGCATGGCTTAGAGTGGTGACTGCTATAATGTGACATCACAAAGTTACAGAAGTCCCGACGGCTCATTTTAAGGCTCAGTTTCTGAATACAGGCTGTGTGCATTTCTCTGTGGACTGAGCTCTACTTTCACAGTATTAATATAGAACCTAGACCTGCTTTATAATCAAAAAAGACATGGAAATCTCACTTCATACAATATGGGACCTTTAACCCACAGTTGAAAATAGTCCCCAACAAATACACTATTTCCTCATGTTTAAGTAAAGGTAACAATGTTGTTGACGATTAGAAGCAGCTAAGATTACAGCAGCCTGATCCATTAACTGTGTGTTCAGACCAATAATGTGAGGGGTTATGCTGGTGGGGGGCATGTTGCTTCAGATACCTGGGAGACTCAGCGGTTTCTAATGAGGAACAAGTTTACAACTTTTGTATCTTATCATAGCAACAATCAGTTTATCCTCCATCACAACAGTAACGAGGGTAAACAGTAAACTCTGGTAAACTCCACCTGGAGTGTGCACTCACATATAATTGATTGAAAATGTTATATATGTACCTGTATTGAATTTTCCAAATATATATGTACAAATGAAATAAAAACGTGTAGCCGAGGCTGGCTGGCGTTGGGAAAGGAACAACTAGAAACTCTAGAAAATATTTCTCAAATAACTAGAGTGGCCGAGGGCAAGTCTACCGCTAAGTGGACGGAACAATCTGGCGATGAGTGGAGGGGTGGCCAGGATTTTTGATCAGGTTGCTTGAGGAGTTGATGTGTAGCAGGTGTGGAATGATGTCACGAGCCAGGAGAGAGAAGCCACGCCCCCACATATATTCACAAACACACACACACACACACACACACACACACACATACACACACACACACACAGACAAGAGGGGAGGGGGAGACACAAGGGAAAACAAGTAAACACAAGAGAAAAAACTATATAGAGTTGTGGCAGAGACGTAATACCATGGGCATTTCATATATGTTATAAACATATATCCAGAGTATGTATATATGTGATATAAGTGGATTGACTGAACTGAATGAGGGGGCATGTTGTTTTCACAGTGAGGTATGAACATAGCTTTAAAAACATAGCTAAATGTAGTTTTTGGAGCTGTATTGATTATAATATCAGCAGAGCACCAGTGGAAGTAGAAAGGAAGAGTAGGGAGCTAAATTATTAAGCAATGCATTAAGAATAAAGGATCTAAATCAAATTATATATGAACTCTGAAGCTTAATCTGCAGGTTAGATCTTCCTATTTATAGTTTGACAAGAGTTCAGTGGCTGCCTAGGGTTTTATTCTAAAGAATTCATTGATTGCTATTGTGAGTGAAAGCAGTGACTATTCCTTTGTCACCATCTGCTTGATTGATTGATTGATTCATTATGTTCATCAAGTTATGGTAATATGAGCTGATATATTTGACATGAATGATGTGTAGTTTTAGACAAACACCATGTTGACACCAAGAAAATTTCCTCAAATGGACTTTATTGAAATGTTTGAACATGACAGCACAACAGGGCAGACTTAACTGGACAGAAAGAAAACCAAAGATGATGAAGTATAAAAAAAAAATGTTTTGCATTTAATTAAGACTCTTTATTTATTACTTTGAAATATTCAATGTCTTGTATCTGTTTTTCTCTAAAAAAGCTTGGAGTTCTCCAATTGTGAATTCTGAACATCTGCCGGTCAATACAAAAACACATAAATAACACCATGATGAAATAAATAAAAGATGATTTAGTTTTCCTCTGATCCAGTTTTTATTATCAGCCTGTGGAAGAGCTGTATACCCAGGAAGTCAAACTAATGGCAGCGACAGCTCAGAGGGGGTTAGTGCTGTACGACTAAGAGCTCAGAAAAACCCATTGGAAATAAAATTTTGGCCAATCGTTTGTTAGTGTTATGATGCAGGGAAAGTGATGGTTGGGAGGTGGCAGGTGGTTGCTTCTGGTGTTCAAAGGTCCTTGGTTTTTGTGCTGGAGGAAACCACCTTTCCATCCACCAGGGTCTGTGTGACAGTCATCACTTTGGTCTTCACTGTTTTCTGGTCTTCCAAAGCGTCCTGGAGCCTGAAGGAAAAAAAAAGAGAAAAAATACAGAACACTTTAATCGTCACATCGTTTCTACTGTCAGATTTTTAAATGATTGGTTGGTTATGCACCAAAAAGTGAAATGCAGAGTAATGAATCTACGCACTTGAAGTCTCCGCCGTCCAGGAGCTGTCTGTATGTTGCAATCTCGGCCTCCAGCTTCATCTTCATGTTGAGCAGGGCTTCGTACTCCTGCGACTGCAGCTGGATGTTGTTACGCAGCTGTGTGAGCTCCGCCTCCAGACTCAGGATGACGGTGTTGAGAGACTCGATCTCCATGTTGTAACGCATCTCCGTGTCCCTCAGCGTGCCCTCCAGAGAGACTTTCTGTGAGTGCGGGACAAGCAAAGGGCGAAAGCGGGGAAAAGGAAGAAAAAAATAAGACGGGTTAAAATTTTACAGTGAACCTGTCTCGCTGATGACAGCTCCATAGCGACGGGTCACCAGAGTGTAAAGCTTGTGTCAACAAAATAAATGTGAGAGACTTGAAATGAAAGTGCTGAGTGGGGTGAAATGAAGTGTGTGCTGACAGAGTGCTTCTCACCAGGCTCCTCTGTGACTCCAGGTCGATCTCCAGGGTTTGGATCTGTCTGCGCAGGTCATTCACCTCTGTCTGGGCGCCCTTCAGGGCCTCTGTGTTCTGGCTGACCTGGGTCTGCACTTCTGTTATCTGCGATTAAAAGATTAAAGTTTTATCTTTCACACCTGCTCGAGAAGGACTTCTTTGTTTGTTGATGACTTGATTTCTTTTTAATCATTTACCTGAGTTTCGTGCCATGCTTTCAGTTCTTCCTGGTTCTTCAGTGCCATCTTCTCATACTTGGCCCTGATTTCTGCCATGATCTGAGCCAGGTCCTGTCCCTTGGGAGCGTCAACATCCACGTGGACTCCTGACTGGGCAATCTGGTTACGCAGCTCCATTACTTCCTAAATAAACAAGAATGGATAGAGGAATTAGAAGCTGTGACTCCTGGCCTTTTCCAAGCATAAGCCCATGTTATGGTCAGGTAAATATACAGGGAGTAAATCTAAACCTGCATCTAGGGCCTTAAACACTTCATCCAATATTTCCCCTCAGTAAACAAATGGTTGTGTTTTGGCTAAGGCACTTAAATGACAGTCATTTAAATTCTTTGGCATCGTCTCTGTTGCCAAATGTGGAGGGGAACCATTTTTACGATGAGGCTTCCCACAGTATTCACATACAGACATTTCAGATTTCTTAACAAACATCCCTCTTTCCACTCAAGCTTGTTTTCCAGAACGCCTCCCTGCAGCCTGTCAGGATGTGTCGGCTGCAGTCGTGGCATAGTGTGCGACCTATATATGTGTGACTTAAACACACATGGTGATAATGTTTGTTTGAAGAGATTATTGAGATGAGCTGATAAGCAAATATGAATTTGCCTCCTTTAAAGGTGTGCGTGTTGCTTAAATGATGTCCAGGGGTGTTTTTTGTTTGGGATTCATTTGCAGCACTAACAGTCATTCAACACTCAAGTAGCATGAATACAACCTTTGAGCTTGTGTTAAAGGTCCTGAAAACCTATTTTGTAAATGAGTTTGTGAGGATTAGTTATGGGGCAACTACATCAGTGTAAGTTTTAGGCCAAAGTTTGAACAGTCCAGGTTATTTCACAGGTGAGATTTGTGCATTTCTGTTTTTGACCTTGAGGTTTTCACTAATTTAAAATGGGCGGGGGCTAAATTGGAAAAAAGTGATGTCATCGTGCACCAATTAGTTGTTGGGTCTTTTGCTAATGTACTGCAGCTTTGTCAGAGCAATCCGATCACACCACATTCACACAGGTCATCATGAAACAGATGAGCTTAAAATCTTCATAAATAGTAACTTAAGCCAAACTAAACCAACTAAACCAAACTTAAACATTGGTTATTACTTATTTAATTTAGGGTTTCTGGGGCTTGAAAGTCGAGGTTTTGGATTTCAGAGCCGTCACACTCACATTTTCATGGTTCTTCTTGAGGTGGATGAGTTCCTCCTTCAGGGATTCGATCTCGCTCTCCAGATTCATGCGGCCCATGTTGGTGTCGTCGATGAGCTTCCTCAGACCGACGATGTCGGCCTCCACAGACTGGCGGATGGCCAGCTCAGACTCGAATCTAAACGGCACAGGGCAGGGAAGTGAGGATAGCATGAAAGCCTGATACAGTTGCTCACATTCATGTGCGTTAACCGTCCTACTGAATGGTTAATTAACATCTATGCTGACATTATTTGGTCTGCGTACAATATTGTACCGTCTAGCAGCCAGCTGTGTTTGCTATGACATATAATTTGTGACACAACTGAAACACCTCCGCACGCTACGATGCAATTGTGATGATTAATGACCATCTCTTTAGATCATGTTACTACGTTTTCATCACGCAACCCATTCAGGAGTAAGACAGGGTGTGCCCACAGCTATCTGGCTTAGTGTTTTACATTCTCAGCAGCCTTACTTCACTCTGAAGTCATCGGCTGCCAGGCGAGCGTTGTCGATGTTGAGAACCAGGCGGGCATTGTCGGTGGTGGCATCAAACACCTAGACCAGGTTTACAAAAGAAAGAGCTTGTTTAGCTTGAAAATTGAGGACAGACGACCGACAGCTACAACAAAGAGCTGACGTAAGGGTGTCACTTATGTCACCAAGAAGTAACACATTAAAGCAACAGTTCAACATGTAGATGCTAAGATTGCTCCCCCTCTAATATCTGCACAGTAAAAATAAAGCTACATCCAGCATCTAGTGGTACATTTAGTGTAAAGACAGGAAAGCGTTTTCTCATCTAACTCACTAACTCTGCTCTGCATCTGGAAAAAATAAGTTTAATTAATCATTTGAAGAAAAATAAGCTTATGAAATTCAGACTTTATTAAATGTCTGTTTCTGTTGTACGAGCACAGCGTACTGTACATGTATATATGGGTGTTTATTCCACTGACATTAGCAGTTATATGTTTAGTGTTAGAGAAGAATTCTTGTCTGTGTGTGTAAATGAGGACAGCACCGGTGGGCCGCTTCAAAAACCAGGTGGTTGCAGTATTTGCTTTAGCAGTCACGGTGGGGCAGATAAGAGCTGGGATGGATGGCGGGGGACGCATCCATGTGACAAAGTCCAGGAGCCAATCAGTGGCTGCCAGGCAGCAACTGTCCTTTCACTGCTCAGGAACAGGATCTATCCTGTCTGCAGGGCAGGGTGGGGGCAGGTGATTTGCATGAGCAAGGTGGTGATGGTGGTTGTGTGTTGTGTGTGCCTGTGCCTGTGCTCGGTCAGGTGATTGCGTATGTCTCTCTGTGTGTTTGCATGGGTAGTTGACTTTGCGTGCTTTTCAGGACAGGGCTGTTTTAATGCTGCCGTGGTAGAATAAATAAGACCTAATTTCCAAGGGTTTTGCTCTTATGTAATGTTATGGGAGCGATAAAACTTTGAGAAAATAGATGGTAAACTCCTTACTTCTTCGTCTAGAGTCTACTGACCTTGATGCTGTTATCACTCCCAAAAGGAAAAACATCAGTACAAGACATGCTCTATGTGGGCATGAACTCTCTTTCCTACAGTGAGAGCAGCATTGGAGCCAAACTGGAATGTTCCATTTGGAAACTGCTCTTGACTTAATTGAAAGGGAAAATGCAGTTTTCAGTGAAGAGTGGCAGCAAGTGGATGGTTGTACACCGTCCATTTTCTCTTTCACAATCTTTTGTTGTTGTTGTTTTCTTTGTGGCATTCAATGGGGCAAAACCTAGAATGAATGATTGACCAATGTTTCTGGTTGTGTAACGCCTTTGTTTTCTTGTACTTCTAAAATCTCTCTGCACTAATTAACTCTGCCACTTGTGTAAGAGGTGTGTTAAGTAATATAAGCCAAAAAGAGTTTTTTTTTTTTAATCAGCTTGTATTGTATGTGTACACAGTCGCAATGACTGTACAGTATGTTCTGTCCCATTGTCCAGCTAACAACATATTGTTTGAATCAGACGAAACTAAGAGGAAAAAGGTAGTTAAAGTCGTGATGTATGAGGCTGCGGAGTGACCCTTTAATGTCTGTAAAGTCCCCGGACTCCTGTTTTTGTTTCTCTGTGCTTTCCTGTTTCTCTGACCCCTGACGCTCCAACATTCCTCCTCCATACTGTTTCCGGTCCAGTCCTCGGCCCCCCGACCCACAGAGTATCAGTGGGCACGGTGCCAAAGACCAGCAGAAACCAAATCAGCCCTCCGCTGTTAGGAATCTACAGAAAGTCAGTAACTCACAGTACAGATCACAGAGTTACATTTATGTACAGTCTGCAGTGTAAAATGCCTTCCAGATGTGTCGTGCCACAGTCTGTTTTACCCTTTTTTTTTTTTTATGATATCTTCTCAAAACATTATTCATCTCATAAATCACTCTGGGTTTCATTTTTCAGTTCTCTCATTCACCAGCTCTCCTTCACTTCCTCCGTCCAACCTACTCCCACCCCCTCTGCTTTTGTTCAACACTTAATAAATCAACATATGCATATTCCCCAGTCTGCTGTCACCCCCCCCCACCCCCCTGCTCACCTTCCTCCTCAGGTCGTCCAGGATGGCCTGGTACTTGCTGTAGTCTCTGAAGTCGGGTCCACTCTTCTCCAGGGCCTCCTTGATCTTAATCTCCAGCTTGTGGTTGGCCTGCTCCAGGTTCCTCACCGTCTCCAGGTAGCTGGCCAGGCGGTCATTCAGGTTCTGCATGGCGAACTTCTCATTGCCCATGATGTCGGCGCTGTTCCCGCTGGAGCTCACCTGGATGTTGCTGGAGAAGCCCCCACCTCTCATGGAGCCCATTCCCATCCCAGCTCCCATCCCAGATCCCAGACCGCTGCGGACGCTGGAGGAGATGCTGATGCGGTCCCCACCGGCCCCACCGTGGATGGAAGGGGCCTTGTAGACAGGAACAGAGGTACGGGAGATTGATATAGCAGGAGCCCTGCTACTGGTGGAGGAGCGCATAGAGTATGTAGTTTGCTTGGAGGTTTTCATTGTTGCTGTAGAGTGTGAGACTCAGTGAGAGAGACTGTGAGTAAGAGAGAGAGGAACAGGCTGGGAAGGCAGAAACAGGAGCTCACAGACACAAGGCAGGAGGACAGGGAAGCTGTGAAACTATATAAACCTTGTGGGCCCTCAGGTCCGCCCCTTAGACCACTCCTCCTCACCCTGAGTCACCTCCCTCTTTTCCACAAGCCTAAACCGCAGGACTGCTCACAGCGTGCCTTTGTCCTCCACAACCTCCAAAGTTGGTCAATTCTGAGGACTCAATGGGATTCAACGAGTTGGAGATTTACAGAATTTAGAAAATAAAAATACTTTTTTTTAATTTTAAATATGAATGACACTACACATCATTTTAAATATTCATTTCAAAAATTCCCCCCAAAGATTTTAAAACCAACTTCTTCCATGTGTTTTTAATAGTTTTTTTTAAGACAACAGTTGAGTTAACTGGCAGTGAGGCATATATTATATCAGCTAATGTTGGTAGAATAATTGTCAGTTTCATTCTTAAGGGATTGTTTCTAAAAAAATAAAATAAAATAACAAAAGCCAAATTCTTTGAAGGTTTTGAAACTGGACTGTGAAATCGATTTTTTGTGTTGGCACTGGTTACAGAGAGGAGAGGTGGGCAGCAGAAACTAACATTTCTCAGTTTGACACCCAGATTAGACTCATCACAACATGTTATCAGTAGCTCCACCCTGCCCCCACCCTAAAAAAAAACAGTTGTGACATGACAGAGGGATCATCACTTTCAGAGAAATCACATGAGACGTGCCTTAGGGTCGGTTCAGTCAAGTTTACTGGAATGATTTCATCATTGATTTTTCGTCACAGTGCGTGAGATCAGGTGGTGTCACACCTGGAGGGGCGACATGTCTCATCTGACTGTGGTAATCACAGAAAAGAATGAGTTGCAACACTTCAGCAACGCCATAAATGTCTTCTTTACATCACAGCTCAACACTTTCCCCAGTTGTGTGAGTGTCTTTTATTGATTTTGACGCCCTTTTGTACAATATGACAATCAGTACAGAGATAAATGGAAACTGATGCTTCCCTGGAAGTGAATGAAAACGACATCTTTAGAAGAAGATAGAAGATTTAAAGCAGCATAAATTTAAAAAATGAGCAACAAAAAAAAGTAAGGTACATGATTTGTAAAGATAAAAAACAATCTGGGATTTTTATGGTGTGAGGCAGCTCCAGATGTTGTACAAGACATCTATCCTACATAGCCGGATGTGTGTCTGATTGTCCCCCTCCCATAAAGGATATGGCCAAACAAAGGAACAATTCTGCTGCCTCCTTAGTAGATACGTAGGAACAATGACTTTTCTAAAACAGTAAACATATCCCAGAATCCCCCCTGCAGCTTTTTAACACAAGCACATTCCTCACACTGTACCTTTAAAGCTGCCTGTTATGGGCTCATATGAGGGACAGAAATCCACTTTTCCTTTCTTTTTCCTACTTCTTTCTTGTTTGGTTTCTTTGCAGTTTTTTTTTTTTTTTTAATGGTTATTTAAAGTTAAAAAAAAAGGAAGCTTGTGTTTGTGTTGGACGTCAGAGCTTAAAATTCATTTTTCCAAGGTACAAACTATGAAGTAACAACACTCAAGAATTATTTTGAAATCATAGCTTTCCCTCCCATTGTACCAGCATCATTGCTTAATAGTTTTCAGTTTGTCTGCAGTCATGCTCTTCCTTTGAACTCAGTTTTTTTTTTTTTTTGTTTTGTTGTTTTTTTCAAGAAGGAACATGCAGTGGGATATTAAAGTATAAAAGAGCTCCTTATGAAATCAAAACAGCTCTTGTACTGTCACTGAGAAGGCAAACAAAAGGGATTCCTGCTAAGCATAGCAATAAAGTGGCTTCATGAGAGGCTCCTTCAAAAAAGTGCTGTTGTATGCATAAATGATAGAGAAGGGGGGAGACATATAAAAAGAATCAGAGATAAAAAATAAAAAATAAAAAAAAAAGAATAAAGGAGGGATTGCAGACAGAAGACAAAAAGATGTATTTTTGATTCCAAGATAAATATCGGAGCCTGAATCCTTGGAGTGAGTAATCCCGAATTCAGACAGAACCAGCACTGCGCCCTCAGGGTCTTGTCATGGCTGCAGGGTTGCTGTTTGTCTAGCAGTGGCGGTGACGACTGCAGTGTTTTGTCTGGTCCTGATATCTGCCACGCCCGGCAGATAAAACAAAGATTAAGGTACAGAGATGATAGCTGTATAGAGCAGATAATGGGATTTGAGCTTCAGACCACCTTAATATGTAAGATAAATGACGGAGATTACTGCAGGCTCCAGTGTCAGCACGTTCCCATGGAAACCAATGAGATACAACAAAGACATTAATGGGTTTTTTTTAATGGTGACACGACAATAAGAAGACTGATACTACTCTCATGTCTGTCTGTAAGAACAGTACGGAGCTGGATCCAGTTTCTATCTTCTCAGCTCACACTCACAGAGAGCAAATCGTCCAAGGACCTGTCCTTTGTTCCTCTAGGCCCGACACCTTTCATCCAGGTGTGTGAATTACAGTAATACTTTCCTCTTTCTTCATGTTCGTTGGAAGGACCTCAGTGTTACTGCATATCAGGTGTCAGTAAACTCAGTTCAAACTCCACCTAAGATCAACAGGGTCATAGCGTTGGGGGGAAACCAGCCATGTTATGATAAGGATGAAGTACGGTGTGTTTGATGACTTTTTGACCTCTGAGAATTTCTGTTGCACACTGGTACAAAATGGTACCGTTAGATTCAAATAGTTACAACTAACTACAATCACCTCTCAACAGACGGACAGGCATTTTCATTTCTTTCACTCCTGTTAGTTTAAACTCCACGTGTGTAATGGTTTTAAAACATAAGAGGCTTTTGAAGACATCCGCACTTGATGGGAAACAGAAATCCTTCTTTTGTCAGGCAGCGACACCACCAGCTTCAAAGCTTCTGGCCCGATGTCAAGAATTTTTGACAGTCATCACCCTGATGGTCAACAGCCACCATGAATGGTTCCCCTCCCAGCTACATGCTAATCTCTGTTCCTACAAGGAGCAGAGCACAGTTTGTTCCTGTGAATATCATACAGTTGTTGTCATGATTGTTTGTATAAATATAGAGTAAGAAAGTTTAATTTAAAATATTTGTAAATTTCTCAGTATTCATTTTAAAAGTTTGACCAATACCATGGGCTAACCATTTATTCCTGTTTTTCTTTTGGTTTATCAGCTACTTTCATTTTTTCTCCAGTTTCTATTCACTTGTATTTGCTTTGAACCTTTTCTTGGCTGTAAGAGTACTTCATTTACTGTAAACTGTGATGAATATCTGGACACAAAAAAAAAAACCCTTTCAAGAGAGTGGGGAGATAAAATCAAAAGTGAAAACCAGTTCAAACCCGTCTGTGCCTTTGGAAAATCAGGGTATTTTTTGGATAAAATCAGGCTGAAATAGGACTGAAAGAACGAGTCTTAATAAATAAAATAAATAAAACGATGCATGGTTGATAAAATATCTAAACTGTAATATAGATAAAGGGATTCCCTCATGGAAATGCAGCTTTAATACTGATAAAAACCTCAGAATAAGTGGCAGTCTTCAGTGTAGGTAGTGCTGGGTATGGGAGGGGCAAAGCTAAGCCTCTGTTTACTCTACTCCACCACCCTTATTAACTTCATGCAATAATGCCATTGACCAGACTGGACCATGAGTCTGGGAAGTCACAGGACAGTCACACCTGCAGTGTGACAAATGTTCTGCCAGGCCAGACTCTTTTTTATCAGACATATGGGTGTGGGTGTGGTTGTGTGTGTGTGTGTGTGTGTGTGTGTGTGTGTGTGTGTGTGTGTGTGTGTGTGTGTGTGTGTGTGTGTGTGTGTGTGTGTGTGTGTGTGTGTGTGTGTGTGTGTGTATGTGTGTGTGTATGTCTATATATGTTATTTATGCTGTCAGAGTGAAAGTCACCTGAAAAGCTGTCACTCTCTCTGTTTGGACAGTCATCTGTTTGGTGAGGTAACAGACTATTTCACAACAGAGTGTGACTCATGATCATCTGATTATGAGTTGAAACTCGTCTTTATCGGGGTAAAATAAAAAAAGAGAGCTATCAACAGATCAGTGAGACTGTAGAGTTCTTGTTTATTCGAACCATCCTCGCTCTGCTCTGACCTCCGTGGTCAGAACACCCACAGATAGCACTAAATCAGAGCAGCCCTGACAGACACAGAGGACAACCACTGAGAAGCCTCTCTCACAGGCCTGGCCGAGGGATCGTCCAGTGTCTGACCTCAGGTCAGCTACTGACCGAGCCCTTGGCTATTTATCACTCAACACCTCATTCAGTAGGAGGACAAACCCCCATAGATGATTTCAGTAAAACTCTCATTAAATCTAAAACAAGGGCCTTTAGTCACAACTTACTCACCCACTCATTTACTCTCCTCACAGCACTGTGACATTTCTGACTGGATGTGAGAATATGCAGCTCAGTCCATACAGCTCACGATACCATTGTGAGATTACAACAGCATGAAGAAGTTCATCATGACTCACTGGGCGGGGGGTGGGGGTGGGGGTGGGGGGGGGGGGGGGGTCGCACAGATGGAAAACACTTGTGTGCAGACGATTTACAGGTGTGTGGAACATTCCCACCAGGTGCAGTGGCCCTGTGTCTGCAGCGCTCAATCACCAACCTGATATGAGACAATGTCTTATCGGGAAATATCTGTGTCAGTGTTCCTGTCTATGTGAGAAAATGACAAGAGCAGACAAAATGTCAGAGGGTGTTTTTTTTTGTCTGTACCTGTTAAACCAAAACAATGTGCACAGAGTGGGAAGATGATTAAAGGAATGACTTGATTCCAGGAAGCCTTGGATGTCGGTCTTCGGGTCTGCAGGAGGCGGATACGGCAGCAGGAGGCCAAGATGAGACAGAACTTGATAAGCTTTTCAGAGGGGTTTAATTAAGTGTATGTATTTTTAAATACGCTTCAAAATGTGAGTTAAGTGACAGCTGTAATCCCTAATAAGCAGCTACTGCCGGTGCCACAGGTTAAATCAGGGTGTCGTCGCTGCTGAAAGGCTGCATGTTTACTGGAGACGAGGAGGAGAAAAGGTGAGGTCAGAGGTCACTGGTCTGGGTGGAGTGAGGTCAGGGTGGAGTACTGATAAAAAAAAGAAAGGTGTGTTGCTAACAGCTGAGTTGAATGTTTTAACAAAGTGAATAAGGGTTAAATAAATAAAATGTATAGGGACAAAACACACATGATGCAGAAACATTTAACACACAGATTCTGGAAAGATGAAACAAAATCAAAGACTGAAGATTAAGATCTCTTGGCATCAGACAGACATATACTCCATCAGGAACAATGGTGTGAAAACATATCCTTCTTGTTTTTCAAACAACCGAAGAGGAAATATTACTTGTCCAAAGAAAGCTTCTTTGTTTTCTGTGGCTGAAATCCTGTCATAAAACTACCTCGTGACCTGACTTATCCTGTGCTCAGCGACATGGAGAAGTGAAGGAAAGACATGTAGATTTATTTCAAAGAATGTACTTTTTTTTTTTTTTTTTATTAGTCAAAGGCGAACTGAAGCCACACTTGTGAAACACAAGGAGAGATTACCATCATACAAGAAAGTCATACCTGAATTAATGCATAATTGTGGTCAGACTTGAGTCAAGTCAGATTGTCAGTGACCTTAAATGCAAAGTTCAGAATGATTCATTACCACCGCTGTCTTCAGCAGATTACTCATTAATTACTCTGTTAAAAATGTAAAAGGTAATGTCACTGTTTAACTACTTCATCAAAGCAATGTAACGTATTACATTTGATTACTTTTTGATTACTTCTCTGTATTATTAATTTAGTCTGTTGGTGCTTGGTAAAACATTTTAAATTGTAAAGACCTCTCTGAGTTAATATTTAATGAAAACACAATGCTGTATTTAGTCAGTGAGTGTTACTTGACCTCACAACTATCATCTTTCAGACCGGTGTTTTCCACAGAAGAAGGTGTTCCTGTTATGCAGCACGATGAATGTTATATTCTGCATATCAGCTTTTTACCGAAAAGAATATATTCAGATGTGACCACTTTGTGATCACCAACATTTTAATTAGTGACTGTAATTTAATTTGATTACTGCATGTTATTGGTAGAAATTGCTACAAAATACGTTTTGGAACATGTTTTCCAGTACGTTGCAGCGCACGGAACTCGCAGTAGGTGGTTGAAGCGTTTCGAAAAATTGATTGTGAAATGGACACTGAACTCCGCTTGTAAACATCATCAGGGATACAGCAATATTTGGTTGCATGTTCCTCTCACCACTTAAGATTTTCAGTTGTTTTGGTGAATTGACATGATATTGAGTCACAGAGTCAAGGTTGAGAGTTGTGAAACCTACAGTGTATTTGTAGGTTGGATGGGTTTAGGGCAGATGCTGGGTGGGGTGATTCGGATGTCAAAGATGGGAGTGTGTTGAGGAGCTGTATGTGCATGTTCTGCAGATGAAGATGCAGATTAAAGTGTAGGATGCTGGGAGGGGTGGGGTTGATTTATGTAACTGTATAGGAGGAAGAGTTCTGAAGAAGAAAAGTATGTTTTCCTTCAAATAGTTTATGCGAATAAGGATTTGTAAGGATGCTTCAGGAAAGGCTCATGGCGGGTGTGTTGGGTTTTGGAGAATAGGGTGGAGTTTAGTTCAGTGTAGATTAGTATTACATGAGCATTCAGGGAGCTCTGGATGGGTGTAGTGTCTTAAAAAACAAGACAAGGTCAGTATCTGATACATAGGACCTTATTTTAAGAGGAAATTACAAGGGTTGGGCGATTGGAAAAATGAATTGGCTCTTGGTGGTTTTTTTCTTTGGGGCCTCAGTAAATAATTAACCTTTAAAGTGCAATTCAAAGTTTGCACTAAAAGAAACTGGAAGTTGGAGATGGGCCATATTCTGTCTTCCACAGAACAGGGCAATGGCTAAATGACAACTTAGCCCTGTTTAGTAGTTTCTGAAAAGCAATGTGAATTCATAAATCGTATTTGAGACCCAGACCAAAAACAGTAGGTGCTGCTGTGCACCCTGGTCATTTATATAGCATACTGTTATCTCCACCTGTTTGTTCACTTGGAGGCTGCAAGCCGAGGCATCCTTCATCTGATGCCATTAGACTCTTTTTCAAATAGAGTTTGGCAGATGTTCAGCCCGTCTTTACAGCTTATTGCTTATCACCTCATTGTGATTTATTTATTTTAGGCTGTAATGTGTCAGTAAAATTATATTTTCACATAAAAGACCACGGACAGAGGATAAGGCGAAGGCAAATTAATTGAAACATTCACCTGTACAAACATATCTGTTGTTTGACTAAAGGTAGAAAACTTACCTTACATATATTAACTCTCTGTAATAACTCAAACCAAAGAGACTTCCGGTAAGCTAGAGAATCACATGCACTTTATATCCACACAAGTAATAGCGAATGTGCTCTGTCTGAATCATTTTCTTTTTCAGTCCTTCAGTTTCTTTCTTTCACACACTCAGACATTCTTAGCTGCCGTGTCTCCTCCTCTTCCCCTTCACAACCCACATTCCCGCTCTGTAATTGCTCCCAGAAACCCTCCCTCTGACGCAGAGCGCTACCAGGGAGAGAAAGTTCCAAACTGGGTTCCTTACCCCGTTGCCATGGCAGCAGGAAACAAATTTGCCGAGTTCATTTTGGGAAAGCGCTCTGCTCGGACCGTTATTTTATGGCCCCGCTGGGCACGCACGGTGGGCCTGTATAGAAGCTTCTTGGCAAATCCCCGTTAGAGTCGACACACCACATTTCACAAGCGCGTGCGAGAATGCACTGAAGTAGTCAGGGTCCAGTTTTTCAGAGCTGTTCCCTGCTCCCCTCTGTGTCCGAGCTGCCGGGATGGATGTTTTAAGACACAATGGATTCATTTGAGTGGACAGGCACAGTGTGAAAAAATTTCTCCAAAGCGCTCTCAGTCTCAGTCAAGGATAAAGAGAATGAAAAGAAGGGGGAGAGAAAGAATGACCACTGTCTGCTCTCAAAGAATGTTAACACGGGCCAAGTTTGACTCCTAGAAGAATCAGCCATTGATTGTGAGGGACAAGTGTTCCTGTTAACAACACAGGCTTTTAATGTGAAGCCAATTACATGGGGCGTATCAGTGGTGGACAACTTGGTGGTTATGCAACACATGTAAATGTCAACATATCAAAAGCTGAGTTCATTACCAATGAAACGCACTCTCTCTCGATTCAATACACTGCTCCAATTGGTCAGGTACCACCAGTAATGGTGGCTGATATTTGCTAACGTTAGCAAACCATAGACAGACATGCTGTATAACTGACATTACTTGTTAGTTTGCTGACTTTATGACTCTTCTGTACATGAGCAACGGTTACATCACATTAGCATGTACAATAGCATGTACAATTGTGTTGACGCAGAATGTGGAGCATAACCAGCATGCTAGCTTAGCAGCGCCAGCAATTGCACTTATCTATTAGTGCTTACACAGTATTGAGTATACACAATCACTATAGATACTGTTCGTCACAGAGTTTATTCTCTGTGGTAATCCAAAAGTAATCCCATTGGCTTTTTATCGAAGAGAACCAGGGTGACACTAACATCCGAGTTGGCCTACAAAATCCCTGCAGCACTCGGTGCGATGTTCTCTTGTGAGACTGATGGTGGCTGGAAAGCCTCTTTTGGCTCTTGCCACTGTTGATGTAAGCAAAATGACAACGTTTCCAAATTGGTACATAGTCCAGAATATCAAATCAAATACCGTTTGGGGCTTGTTTTAGCTTGACACAACTCAGCATGTCCTGTCACTGCTCTGCTAGCATCTCTCAGGTGTGTTGCATCAGTGTCTTATCATGAGTCACATCTGCCCGCAATGTCCTGACCCTCCAAACTCTTCCACTATATGCTCTAATCAGCCAAACTAATAGAGTAATCATAACATCTGCAGCTGCCTCTTGTGGTCATAGTTCATGGCTACTGTTCAGCAGAAGTTACATAAGATCCCTTTAAAGTGACCACAGATGCTAATAGTAAGATAATAGTGAATTCTAAACCGCAGGTTATCAGCAGCAGAAGTCAGTGATTTCATCTACCCAGCAATATTTATTTAAAGTTTCCCAACACATACTCATAAATTCCTAACACCGATATAACTTTTCATTTGTAAGATGTCTCATGTGCTAAATCTTTAAAAGTTGCAAAAGATTACATGGCCTTGCTTTAAAAAGTTTCAGACTTAATTAAAAAATATTGCTGCTGAAGGTCAGATGTCTGAAATTACGAACAGTTTGAGATCGTATTACAGAAGAAACTAGACAGACATTCTTATTTATGAGAAAGAGATTCATTCTGTCATATAATGTACTTGAAAACAGCCAGAAAACCCAGAAGATTAATTGGTTTACCCTTATTTTTCCCTTGTTTGCATTGGTTATGAGACCCTGTGGGTATATGTGTCCCATCTGTTAACAGCTTTTTGCAAGCTGTGTGTATTTCAGGTACAGTGGCTGACTCATTCCTCCCACATAATTACCAGCTGCCGCCTCGCAGATTGTACAGTAAATAAAACGTGCAGCGAAGGAGGAGGCCACTTCAGGGAAATCCCTCTGAAAAGGGGGTATCCCCATATCGATGGAACCCTCTACATCCCTTTCCTCTCCTTGTCCTCTCCACCCTCAAACATCCACAAAGTCCATATGCACTTCTGGAAACTATTACATCTTCCTACAGCTTTCCACTCCTTTTCTGTTTGTCTTTCCATCGTTTTTTTTCCATGCCACACCACTGTGGCTGTGCATGGTTTTAATTCATTCCAAATGGCGGGAAAAGCATCGCTCTCCTCTTTGTCAGTATTGCTTGTACCGTGTTGCTTCTATATTTAACTGACAAACACACTGAAGTGCACGTACTTCCTTCACACCTAAATGCACTTACACTCGTGGAGGGACAGTCAGAGTTAAAGCGGGAGCAGCGGAAACAAACAAAGCAGGAGGGAAAGACAGGAAGAGCCAATTTTGGGAGTTGATAAATATCGCATATGTTCACTAGTTGCAGCATGTGAGTATGAAAATGCTAAATGACAATCTTCAGCCACCTCAATGTCTCTCAGTCGGTGCCGATGTCTGGTCCTAGAGGAATGTGTCTGTCTGGTGACCATATGTTGGCATGTTGGGCAGTCAGCCAATGGGCCATTAGCTGACTTAGCCCCTCCCTGAGCTTTCTTGTAGAGCTATGGAAACCCTGTGTGGCACAATAAAATGTGGCTGCATCACTGAATATTTATTGTGAACTGATAGAAAGGCAATGCATTCATGGAAATTCTCAACCTGAAATTTGAATTCTTTCTGAATTCTTCTTCATTTCTATAAGGAAATATAAACTATAATGAAACTAAAGCTGTTGGACACTTCCAGTTTTAAAATTAAAACTTTTTTCACAAAGTATTTGTTGAAACTGTGTCTTAGCTTCAAGCCTCTTGTTTGGCGGCTCCCATGGCAGCGGGTAACAGACATTTGAGGGTTGGTGTTGCTAGGAGACCTGCTCGGACATGATTCTTTCCTTACTCAACAAGCCCACATGACATTGGTTACATAACGTCTGTCCCTTTACAGTATTTGGGACGACCCAGTGTGCTGTTACGTTTTTAATGCACTTACAAAGTGGAAGCTAGCTTGCTAATGTTAGCAACGTTTACTATTAGACATCAATTTTCATTCATGTTATAACATCCACTGAGTCTGGTAGATTTGTACACTCAGTGCTGTATTTATGTTAGTGAGTCTATAGACTCCCTCCTTTAGCCAAATATATCCGGCCCACACTTAGGCTACATGCTCGTTTTCTTCAGGCCCAGTATACGCCCAGTTTCACAGTTCAGATGCTACTTACACATCTGGACCCATTCTGGCGCACGCAGAGAAAATCATATGGCTGTCAGTCAATATCAGGGGATACCAGAGATACCAGCCCAGATATGCAAGTATATGGGCCAGACTTGGGCTGAGGACCAAGATTCCTGTAACCTCAGGACTCATGCTGCCAACATGGAATTACTAAAGTACAGATTCATGGAGAAATCACAGATTGCATTAAACAATGGCAACTAACAATGTTGGTCTGTTAACTGCTTCTGCTGACCTTGGAATATAAGTGAGTTTATAGCTGCCCACACAGATATTGCATTAATTAAATTACAGCACATTATCTGTTAGAAGCAAAAAATGTAGCAGCTAATATCACGGCAGGAAAATATTTTTGGTAATCATGATTTTGACCAAATACACAAATCAAAATAAACACCAAGAAGACACAGTAAAAACAGATTTCCTAGCAAAAATAAATGTTAATTTCACTCCAAATTTACTTGTCTTGTTCAGTGTGTAAATTCGCTACAATGTGAGTATATACACAGTATGTATGTACTGAGGATATACGTGTCGTGTACATGTTGGAGAGGTCCTTTTTTGTGTCTTCATGTGTGCATGGCTGTCACCACACTTATACAAACATTCCTGTCTTTTGTGTTTGCACGTGTCGATCCATTCGTGTTCATTTTGTTGCATTCATGTGATGACGTGTAATTTCTGGGTGTGGAGTTTATATCAGTTTGTGTTCTCTTTTGAACTTTGACCTGGGAGTGGCAGCAGATGACCGGAGATGGATCGAAAGAATGCAGAAGTTACCAGACTCAGGCCTCCGTCCTTCATTTCCCTTGCAAAGTTGTCTCACTTGCCTCATGCTTGAAACTCCCTCTTTAGTCTTGAGGATATATTTTCCTGTACCAACCCTGTCCTCCTCTTTGTGTCCTTTCTCATCTGCTAGTTGTAATTCTTGCCTCTTATCCGCCCTTCGTTCCATTTGCTTCCGACCAACTATCTCCTTTCCGCTAACTTTTTCTCCTTCTCTCCCACGAAGCTATAACTACAGATTACATTTTGCTGTTATAATCCATCTCTGCTTACTTTTCTTCCCACTGCCATCAATCTTCCAACCACTCAGTCTGTAACTCCCTCTCTTCCTTCACCCCTCCAGATCTTGTACGCAGTATTGTGAATCCTTTAATCATTTTCTGGCTCCTTGTGTTTTCTTTTTCTCTCTCTCTCTCTCTCCCTCCATCTTTACCTCCCCTTCTCCTTGCATTTTCCCCTGACCTTCCAGCTGCAGAGCTGTGCGATGTGATCCAGTCTGTTCTGCACGCCCGTCTCCCCCACAGGAATGTGCCGTTTGTACGTAAATACAACAAGAGGACTGATAAAAACGTGTCTGCACAAGGACAACTTTCTGACCAGCAGCACAATACTATCAGGGGATCTGTGGAGGAAGGAAGACATGATTAGTCATTAGATTCAAGGTTTGATTTCTACAGGGGGGAATTCCTTATTGTTGGTTCAATGATGCATCCAGTGTGCCAGTCCAAAAACATTTATAGTGGGTTTAAACTATTATTATGTGGTAACTATTTTAAGAGGAATTTCTTTGTGAAACTTAATGCTTTAAGTTTGAATTGGCATATATCATTTCCCACATTGTTTTCCACCTTGTGATTGGTGCTGCTTCAATGTCATCATCTCCTTGCACCCTCTTCTTCTGCAGTGGTTTAATGGCTCTCAACTGGAGAATTAGCACCACCAGTTGATTATTTCAGTGAAGCAATTCCTCATATTCGCATAACAGTGGATGGAAATGCACATTAATTTGCAATTTATTTTGCAATTTTTGGGGAAATTCTATTAAAGTATGCGTTACATTTGGATGAAAACTTGGTTGCTGTCACATTCATTTGCAGTTATACAAAACAATGCGCATATAATTCAAAACTGCAAAAGGTTCACAAGATAAGTATATGGCTAGACCACATCATAGGCTATTTGCATTCTGCTTAGTGTCAGCTGGTTTCAGCGCTTTATCTGTTTGCTTCTCTCCTACTCTTTGTGCTCACATATAAAGTATTTTAATACAGCCGAATTTCCTATGAAGCTGTTCTCATTTACATGATTTTCTGTTTCTGTTGTCAGACAACGTAACAAGCATGAAACAGTGACTGAAACACATCCCATTAAGACAAAATGTGAACTTCCAAGCCATTTCCAAACTGCCATGTCTCTTTATTTTCTTGTGTGAAGCATGGCATACCTCAGGGGTCAGTTTTGGGACCAATTTTATTCTCTTTATACATGCTTCAACTTGGCATATTATCCAGACATGGTGTCTCTTTTCATTTTTATGCTGATGATACGCACATTTTCCTGCCTGTTATATCTACTACATGCCTATTACTACAATCAAAAATCATTTGCAGACTGTACAGAACTCAACTGCCAGGCTTTTAACCAGAACAAAGACATGACCATATCACTCCTGTTTCAGCCCCTTTACACTGGCTCCCAGTGCATTTTAGAATAGATTTTAAGATTTTATTGATTACTTTTAAGGCTCTGTGTGGCCTCTCTCCCTGCTATATCTCTGACCTATTAGTTCTGTACACACCAGTACAGTACATATCTTGAGGTCCTTGGGTAAAGGTGGCTTAGTCTGTGACCTCTTTTAAGTCCCTTCTTAAAACATACTTCCTTTTTTTTTCAGAATTATTCTGTGTTGGTTTTTATAAAATTGGTTTATCTATTTTTTTTCTCTTTGAAACCTATTGATTTTATGTCTCGTCTTATTTTGCACTTTGTAACGTGAATTTTCTCTATAAATGCTCTATAAATAAAGATTATTATTATCCTTATTTAAAATAATCAGTTAAGATCATTCCCGTCTGCTGCTGTGCG
This sequence comes from Seriola aureovittata, assembly GCF_021018895.1. Lineage (NCBI taxonomy): Eukaryota > Metazoa > Chordata > Actinopteri > Carangiformes > Carangidae > Seriola > Seriola aureovittata. The sequence goes on from NC_079372.1 coordinate 17,218,318, forward strand.
GTCAGCATAAAGAGGTGTGTCTACAGAGGGAAAGCCCAACCTTGTGCTCACAGGGCGACACTGGCGACTCTCTTCTACAGAGAGTAGCGAAGGTTTCGTTAGCTCAAAATAGCAAATTGGGTCAATTTTGACCCAGTAGTTTTTTAATGTGTAACTATTTTGCTTGTGAGCAATTATTGGAAAAATGAGCAGGTTTTCCAGACATGATCTCAGTTACATGACATTTGTTCGCTTTGTCAGCACTCAACGACAACACACAACCCTTACCCCTCAGTTATTGACCAGTGGTTTACTCAGTTAGGAAGAGAGAGCCCCTGAAACAGAGTGAGCGGCAGCTGGATGTTACCACTTAGTCATGGATGCCTGAGCCTGTCTCCCATAACATGACGGGTAGGGACGCACCAGTCTCCATGGAAACAGGACGTACCAGCTGACTCATTGACCCAAATGGATAAACCTTAAACTTCCCTTCAAAATAGGAAATGTTGCTCATTGCTGCAAACATCCAGCCTATTCTCTTGTTGATAGACTTAACATCCCCAGGATCTCACTCCTCTGGGGCAAAATCTCCCAAGTAAGGCATTACATAACGGTATCGGATTACATGCAAACATATGCAGCCTGGCCACACAATGGCTGCATTTTCTTTTGCCACTGTGCTGAACAGACAGCTGGACATTGCCATACAAGGAAATAACTGACCGACATTTTTCACTTACATCTGCAAGATTTTACTTGAATCATTTCAACTTTAATGTTTTTTTTCAACATGCAACTGCACTGGTTTGATGGAAAAAATAGTTTCATGAAAGTAACTTTAGGGTTTCTACCTTTCAGTGGCTCCATATGTTGTAGCAGCAGCTGTGGCAGAAGGGGGCAGTATAGTGCAGGTGTTTGGCGCACAGGTAGAGGCAGCAGGTTAAGTGTCAGGTGAGGAACATGATTACCCAGCCCCCTTTAATCTTTCCAGACCTTTGCATTCCATTGGTTTTACTGGTTGTTGTCTGTCGTTGCGTAATGTTTGGCTCTGCCCCTTGTGCCCATGTGCGCTTATCTGATGTAGGTTAGTTCTGGGCGATAAAATCTGTGTGTGTGTGTGTGTGTGTGTGTGTGTGTGTGTGTGAGAGGGAGAGGGAGACGGAGACATCCAGTGGAGAACAGAAACTACCTCTTTGGTGAAGCGTGGGAGTGGGTGTGTGTGTGTGTGTGCGTTTCTTGGAAGCAGTGTTCTTATCAGCAGCGGGGGAGCAGCAACATTAAAGGTGTTGTGACTGGTTTCCAAAACAATACCTTATAGAGAAAATAAACCATGCATTCCCACATGGTGATAAAAAAAAATGTGTAACTGTTATCTCAACACAGCATACAGACGGGGTAGGAAATAACAGGTCTGCACATTGCAGACCCTCCCTGTTCCACTGTTGCCGACCCTGTTACCTTCCCCTCACTCTGCCTTGAAACTTCTATTTCCATTTCACTCTTTTCCATCTCTTTGTGTCGTTCTTTCTCCCCCTCTGCCTTGCCTTTAAAACTTCTGTCGAACCTTTGTCCGGAGAGACAAATAGCTCGCTCTTTGCGTGTAACCATCAGCAGGACATTTTCCTCTAATCTCCAGGTATTCCCCCTGAGGCCACGGCCTCTGCTGTTAGACTCGTCTACCTGGTTTATTCTTTGGGAAGTGGTTCTTGGCTGCCGTGGCAGTTTTGTTAACATGAAGTGTAGACGCATAATACAGTGCAGCACAGTACAATGTGGAAAAGAGGCCAGGGCAGGATGACTATACTGGTGTAGTCGGGGGAGGTGGAGTTAATACTGGTGAATCGTCAGCTGCTGTCATCTCATTTAAAAGCAGCAGAAAGTTTAATGGCGCATGAAGCTTCTCTGAGGAGAAAACAAATATACTATATTCCACAGCTTAAGTTCTTCAAGTATCTGTTTAATGCAAGAAAAAATTTCATTTTCAGAGACACTGAAATTGCTATGTATAATCATTGTTTCCAATGCATGTACAGTATAAGCAGCATACTGTGTATATAATCCCCTCATGCCCTAATGTAACATGGAAGACAATTACAACATCCCCTCTTGTGTTCTGTCTCTTCAGAGAATGCATCAGCATCTTTACTGTCATAAAATACTGGCTGCAAAATGGACCTTACTGATCATCCTCAGACTTGTTTCACATTCCCAGTCTTCCCTGACTGTTGGGCCATGGGTCCAGGTGGTCTGGGCTTGGGGCGTGGCTGAGGGCAGTGACTAGTTTGCTGCATGCTTTTCTCTGTGGACCTTTTACGTACAACTACATGTAACAGCAAATATCAACGACAAGTGTTTTGGAAAATTAGCAATGCACCTTTCAGTTGCTCATGGTCTCTTTATAGGAATGTCACTCTCTGTCTTCTTCGTCTTTGGCCGCTCATGCGTGCAGTGACTGAGGAAGTGTCCTGTAAAACATCGCAGAGCAAACTTTGCCTTTGTTGTATAGGAGTTAGATGTAGCAGCTGAACACAGAGAATGGACCCAAAAGCAGAACTCTAGACACTCAGCAGGTAAGGCCATAGTCTTTACTTGGAAATATAAATAACCAAACATGTAGGGGAAAAGGTTATAGCCCTGACACAAGTGGACAAACTGGCACAGAGTGAAGGGAACTGGGGCAAGGGAGACAATGACACACAGGTGCAACACATTAGGGCGGGGTCACATAATCACACTAGAGGGAAGCACAGGAGGGCAGGAAGTGCAGGGACCTGGATGAGACAAGAGGCCAGTGACAAAATAAAACACAAATTGAAATATGAGGGAAGAAGACAAAAGGGACTTAACTGACAAGATGTGACAGTTAGATATAATTATATAGTATGTTAAACACTGGCTGTTTCCCAATTCAGGTGCCACTTCCTTCAGCTGACACGGTCCACGAAGGTGTGGTGTTGGTAGCCAATGTAGACCGCAAAGGCCGAAACGAAATGAGACGGGGTGGCCTATGGTAGATCAGCCGATTGGAGCCTTTGTTGCACAGGAAAAGAAGGCCGCATTTGAAGGAGCCTTCGAAATGGGACAGCCTAGTCGCGTCGAAACCCTCAAGTGAGGCTGGAATTCATAGTTCTAAATGCACTTTCATGTATTCGTGGGTGTGAAGGTGTTGACACACAGAGCAGGTGTAGACCAGCATCAATGATTGACACTATCAGTAGAGAGACCACAAAAGGTGTTGAAGTGTGAGCAGCAGTCATGTATTAGTGTACAAAGAGCGTCACAAACATAACACTCTCACACGGAAGCATACCTGCACACAAGCATGCAAAGACACCACTACACACACACACACACACACACACACACACACACACACACACACACACACAGTTCATCCATTTCAGTAATCATCAGTGCACAGGCCTTGTTATTGTAACAGAATGGGTGATTAACTAATTAACTATGTAAATAAAATGAAATCATTTAATTAATTCAAATTGGACTCGAAGGCAAATCAGCTGTTCATCAAGATTCTTTTGAGTAAGTTTGGATTTGATTACTTGATGAGTGATATTTTCAGGATATAAAAGCAGAACAATGTTGAGAGTTACATAATTTTGTTACACAACGAAATCCAGCCTCTCCAGCTGTCAAATGAATCATTTTGGCTCTGTGTGGCCCCTCAGACTCTGGCTGCATGTGGTGATGTTGAGTTTAAAAAAAAAAAACCCAAACAAAATTCCACTCCCCTGCCATCACGTCACTGAAAAAGTTAACCTAGTATCAACAAATGAACCCTGTGGAGCGAGAGACAGAGAGAGCGTGAGAGAGTGAAAATATTTTTAGTCATCTCGTCTTATATGTATTTTCTCTCGTTCAGTGGCAGAAAGAGAGAAAATTATCGTGTTTCTGAAGCTAAACACACACACACACACACACACACACACTATATGCTAATTCAGCACTGACCCATTTCAAAGGCAGTTTTGTCACCAAAATCTATTAACATCCATCAGCACTTCAGCTGCCATAGGATAATCACTTGTGTGTAGGTGTGTTTCATTTGAACCTGTGCAACTGGATGTAACAGGTTATACATACAAACACATTCACGCACACACACACACACACACACACACACACACAGACACAGACACACACACACACTCATACACACACGTAGACTAACAGGGCGGGGGAGTTAAGTGGTCAAACTATTTATCTGCATTGGACTAGTTTGGTCAAGTGCTGTTGTTATGCGGGTTTGTGTCTACATGTGGCCACATGTGCATGCAGGCTCGAGGGTGCACGTGAACACACACGTGGTTTTGGGTGCCACAAACATTAAAACAATGGGACAGACTTCAAAGACAATTTGCCTGTTATAACAAATAGGTTAGGTAATACCCGCAGTCCAGCCCAGCAGGTTTCCCCTCCGAGCACCCCTCCCCCCTCCCGACCCTGAGACCTTCCCCACCCCCCACCCGTCTTCCACTCACACACACACACACACACGCATAGAGACCACTCCCTCCCTGACAGACCCTCTTGCTGTGGGTCAGGTCAGTAATAATTCACTCCAAATGTCTGACTGAATTATTGAACCCGGGTGTGGTACTTCACTGGGAGTAATGCAAAGTTACGTAATGAATGATAAGATACATTACAAGAGCAGTAAGTATAGAAAAGTAATATAGAGCAGACAGTATGGAGGTAATTGTCTTGTGTTCAAAGAAGAAGAAGAATAACTTTGTCACAAAGACAAGGCTGAACAACAGATGCACGCGCACATTTTAAAACATGGACAACAAATAGAAAAAAAATTGTTAAAACTACGGTTGAACTGACAAGAACAGCGTTAAACAGGTCGGAGTACAGTGGCTGTTTTAGGTTGTTCATGGTGATGATTGCAAAGGGGGAACAAAAGATTTTTTACAGATTCTACTTAAAGTAGATTTAATATTGCAAATGAAACTAGATGAGCACTCAGAGCGCAGATATCCGCCAAGGCCAGTATCAAACAGCATACACCAAACTTCTGAGAAAAAACTTCTAATTCAAAATGATGAAAATTATATGGGTTCGACTCTGGCCCACGACCCATCTCTCCACCAAGTTTGGCACAAATCAGTTCAGGAATTTCTGCGCAATCCCGCTGACAAATAAACAGACGCAGGTGAAAACATAACCTCCTTGACAGAGATGATGATTAACGGTGAGAAATTATTTTTTTTGAGACTTTTTAATCATCTTAAAGCAACCAAGAAGCAATACCAGAGGTCAAAAAGAGTCTCTATAAAATTCACCAAACAGTATGTCTAATCTTGTCACAGCATGGTATGACTACAGTCCAGCAGCACAGACCTTTACCAGCAGAGAGGAAGATTTCTGGGAGAGGTCAATTTTTTCCTTTCCTTTATCAAAAGTGGTTTTGCGTCCAAAGCTTTGACCCCAAAGATAAAAAAGGTCAAACGGCAAGTCTGCTCAGGTTAAAATACCTCCTCTTCAGCCAGCTTCTGAAAGCAGGATTATGGGTTGTGGACAGAAGACAAGTGAGGAATTGGACACCTCACATTCTTCCCTGAAACCCATAAATCTGGCTGTCCCTCCACACTGGAGCTCTTGTTTGGCTCTGACTCTCTCTCTTTTTTTATTGCACTTTCACTTCATTCCACTCCCACTGCTTATCCCATAATCCATGCTTGTATTCCCTGTCTCACTGTTTGCATGAGAGACAGTTTGTGAGGCTGTAAGGCCTCTTTTTCTCCATCCCTCTTTCTCTCTCTGTTTGGAGTTTTCTTTTTTTCTTGTGGTTCTCTGTAGCACCCTCTATTGCCTGTGAGTCATTGCTGATTCATGCTAAAACCTCTTACCTAAATAAGTAGTTTGAGATTTTGGGACACTCTTACTCCCTTTCTTACAGAGTGATAGATGAAAAGATCGATACCACTCTCATATCTGTCAGATAAATATGTAGCTACAGCCAGGAGACTGTTAGCGTAGCATAAAGACTGGAAGCAGGGGAAACAGCTAACTTGTTTCTGTCCAGAGTTAACAGAGTACACATAAAACCAAAAACACAACAAGGCTATCCCTCATCTTCCAGCCTTTATGCTAAGCTAAGCTAACTGTTTCCTGGCTATATAAATATAAGGCAAATATGAACTTTGGATGACATTTACATGCGTATAGCTCAGTTGAAAAATGTGTAGACAAGCCAGAACGCAAATGAGCGCATGTGCCAAAATGCTGAACTGTTGCTTTAATTTTCAGAAACACATTATGTGCTTTTAAAAAATGCATGTAGAGTCATGGTTGTTTTCAAATTCTCTTCATCTAACAGAACTTTTGTTCTACTTCTTCACCTCCTCAGTCCTTCCAGCACTCACCTATCACCGCCCTTATCTACCACTCCTACAACCCATCCTCCTCTCCCAGTCTTCATGCCTCCGCCCTCCTTCCCTTCCATCCTAAGTGACCGTCTCTCCCTTTCCTTGTCTTCCTTTGCTCCCTTTGCCCATTCTGCCGCATTCCAATCCTCTGCCATCATACCTGCTTTTCACACAAACTCTGCTTTTCCTCTCTGCAGTAAACCAGGTTTTGGACAAAGACTCTTTGGTGCTGTTCTGGACTCTTTGCCCACTGTTCACAGCTACTGCACAGTGAGAAGGAGCATAAAAAAGTGGATGGACCTGCCAGTAAACTTGGTTTATTTGTTCATTTAGAACATTTTTGAGCATGCTCATCTTGTATATTCATTTTCTTGAGATTGTTTGGCTTGTGAGATCATTTTCATTGGCTTTTATAAAGCATCGGAGTAAAGCGTCAAAGTCTCAAATACTGGTGCAGACAGCAGGCACAGAACCTTATCCACTCCATATATAATAGCCCTTTATGAGTCATCCGTGGTCAGGACAGGAAGCACAGATCCAGATTTGAGTTTTAGATTTTGGAGATGTTCAGTTGATTTTTTTTCCTGCCACTTCTTTTTTCTCTTCCTCACTGAGGAGTAGCCATGAGGGAGTGACTCACGTCAGCTTTATTTCCCTTTCGTGAGTGCCTGCTGTTTGGCTACACCATTGTGTTTCTCTTTTTATTGTTCTCCTCTCATCATGCCAATGTACAATTTTGCTTACTTTGGAGGGTGTTAAAAGCCTAATTGTATAACCACATTTCAAGTTATGTTTTTAGGGATGAATGCAATGTTTGCTTGGGCAAGTGGGAAATGTTCGCAAATACAAGATGAATTGTGATGTTGAACGACCAAGCCTGGGTCCATGCAGGAATCAAAAGTGCTTAAACACTTCAGAGTGAACACCTCAAAGGCCAAATACTGGTTGTTTGATACAGATAATGTTCCACCAGCCACAAAAAAATACACCTTATCTGTGTTAATTATCTTACTGTCTCAGTGCCAAAGTGACACACCTTGGCATGAGTACAATAGCTGTCAGATTACCCTATACCCCTCTGTTTATATTAATTATTTGATCTCTTTTGTCACACCCAATGGCATATATTATGTATCACAAGTGAAATTCAATCACCTGTTTGAAAAGAACCTCAGGGAACTCAGCTCTAATCATGATGTCCCATTTTTCCCATAGGCCGTCCATTAGTTTGCCACTCAGCCATGAAGGATTCCTCACACTGCAGTAATCAAATACAACCATCCTCAATGTCATAGAACAGCTGTGTTTGCATTCAAATAATATGGTGCACACTGCTGCTGACCATGAAGCACAAAGTGAAGCCTCACTTGCTTGTGTTTCCTCTCGCTGCATTTCCAAAGTGGAGCTTTGTGCTTTTATGGTGAACAGGCTAAGAGCTCTGCTTGACCTTTTTGGCATTTTTCTCATAGCGCTGTTATCTTCTCTCTGGGAGGAGGATTTGTCGGAAAACATGCCTCTGCAACCCAACACTCAACTTTTATAGTTTTTAAGTGGCTTTACGCAGAGTTTTTATATTCATATCATCACAATGGAACATTTTGTAGTTTTGTGTTCTCCATACTCCTCCGTGTTTTGTGGCTTAGCATACTGCACCTTTCCTCTGAGGAATACTGGAACAATCATATTCAGAAATCACAAACACCTCAAAGATGTGCACTGGGGCAGTGGGATCGAGTAGAGGTGTGGTCTAAGTTACAGGATATTGTTTTAGTTAGCTGGGTAAGCTGATAATAGGGTGCCACAGGAATGAGTCTCAAAACCTGGAAATTTGTTTTTATTATTCTAATTTTAGCACTTCCGGTTCCCGAGGTCTATGGGATTTTTTAATAGGTTTTTGTTTAGAAATAAGGTCTGTGGTTAGCACATGATTAAATGTGTCAGTAAATACCCCAGTTATGATATTTTAAAGGTTTAACAAGTGGTTAAATGAGACTACAGAGGTCATTGACTGTCATCACACTGAACACAAAAATAAGTTATCCCTGCAGCATTCTGTATCATTAGAAAAATCAAGGACAATCACTTAAAAGAGCTGTTTTTAAGTCTTGCTATTGCTACATAACTAACGTTAGCACTGAAAACTTTTAACTTACCATCATAAGAAATGTTGCAAGTTCAGCATCAGACTTCATTCCTTTACACACCAAGAGCTGTTTCCGGCAGTGGAAAACAACCCTTTTGTTTTGCATTTCTTTAGCATGCTAACCAGCTAGCTCAGGCCCGGTCGCAGTGTCTTGTCACTTTCCGATACCGAGTCACTGTAGCGTCGAGGCTTCCCTGAAGAAGTAGCGTTGCTCAGTGGGTGTATTATCACCTCTCATCTTGTAAATGCAATGGTGGCTGAAGCTCTTGCTAAGACTGGTAAGTAAACAGCTGTTAATGCTAACATTGGCTATGTAGCAATAGCAAAACTTACAAATAGCTTCTTTAAAGGAGATGTTGCTACACTGCATACAACTTATAATGTTAGCAGATAACACATTTACCAATTTAAAGCATATTAAGAAATTATAAAGACTCAGGTTTAAGCTATGATTTATTTATTTATTATTTATGCATGCATCACATTCAGCGTTACTTTTTCATGGCATGGCAGATCTCAAATAGACCCACTAATGGTGTCTACTGTACAATATATATCACCTCACTCACCAATACATACAGTGCTTAATGCCATAATACAGTTCACAGAAGATAAGATATGATCCAAACTGTCCTCACCCATGCCTCCCACACTAAGTGGCGTCCATTTTGTCTTTAAACCCAAATTACCCCACATTACACCAACATGAAGAAGGCCTCACTCAGCAGCCAAATATTAGAGTGGGCCCAGCTTAAACACTGCAATCAGGCTATGTGCTTTTGTGTTAGTTTAAACATAGACACACCCAGCAGCAACATACTATGGCCAAAGCAAGCAGCTCCCACACTGGAACATGAATAGCCTATATGGTATATATTTACTGGGACATGAATGTATATATATTTATATGTAGAAAAATATTTTTTTAATGAGAAGAGAAGAGAAGACACAAAAAGAGGAGGAAAAAAAACACAACATGTTTTTAACTTGCATTTCTGTTCACCCGCTCATACAGCTCACCTGTGATAGACCCACCCAGCTCTTCCAAGATCACACAGTGATAAAAAAAAATAAAAATATGTGAAAACATGTTGTAGCACTGAGATTGCACATGGGATCTCTCTGCTCTGCACAGTACTAATCTACTGTCTGCTGGCTGAAGGCTGTCTGCAGGATAATGTTACACAGAATACCTGGCTGTTAGTGGCATATCCTTGTTTCATACAACTTGTTCTGGTGCTAATCCCTTTCTTTGTACTGTACACGTTGTTTATTCCTGAACAACATACTTTTTGAATGGCATACTGTGTGGTTCAACAGGGCTGCACGTTAAATAGCACTTCAAGAGTTTATTTGATGAATAACTACATTGTTTAGTTTTTTGAAGGATTCAATGTAATGTAATGTTATGTAACTCCAGAAAATATCTTTTACAAAAACATAGATTTGAGTTTTTATCTTTTTCTTTTTTTTTTAACTTATTATTTATTCCACACCGTTGAAATACATGAAGATGTACCTAAAATCATATTGTAAGTTTTTATCTTTTATGGAGATCATGTGGACTGAGTGGAGAGACTCACAATCACATTGTGTTAAAATAATGACTGAAGCACTAAAACTGTGACCAAAGAAAATTATTTCAAATTGAAATATGCTGATATCCACAATAGTAACGTGGAGCAGTCACCTGTCACTCCTTGCTAGTTCCACAGGGAGGTGGAGCAACAGCAGAAGGAGGGCGAGGCATGTAATTTCTTGTGTTTGAGAGTCCAAAGACTTGGTCTCCATCTCTTCATCTGTGTCTAGACTTCAGCAGATAGTGACCAAAAGTTATGGTTTCCAGCGATAAAACTGTGACACGTCTGATAAATCTCACTTGCTGTTCGGTGAACGCCTCGAAGGTCAGTTCAAAGACGGGATTTGCACCCTCATTGGAGTAAAAGTCTAATGATGCCTTGACACATTTTATCTGCAGACATGACAGTGTACCACTGTAAAGATAGGTTAAGGATCGCTTTTATGAATGGAGCTCTCACACATATCAGTCAATAGCATTGTTGGAGTATGAATCATACAGCACGTGGAGTTAGCAGCTGCGCCGGCTATGAGCAGATTTAACAAGACATTTGTAATTACATATAGTCAAACATATAATTATTCACACACACACTTGCAGAAGAGGAGACAGAAACAGTAACAGGTACACACAAACACTATCCTCATAAACCAACACATAGTTCGATGTGCTTTGCCCAAAGGCCTACAGCAGCTCCTCTTACATGCATAGGTTTCACCAAACCTCTAAAACATTTTGTCATTCAGCTGTGACATGAGGATGAGCTAAAGCTGCAGTTTTATCAGTCTGATAAATACCACTTGTTGAAGTAAGTGTCACTTATCCCTGCCAGGTTCTAAAATCCTCCTCGGAGCGTTCCCACTACAACCCAAAACACTCTCCAGGCTTGGCTCCAGTGTTTTTCCTGTGACTTTTCTTTTTCCGTGTTTTTTCTCGACACCACTGAGCCTTTTGGATGTAAAGTGCTGGCATTTAAAACACACTGTTGGTATTGTTCTGGGGCTCCATGGGGGTGGTTGCTTTTCAGTTTATGATGCTTTGGAGAGCTGCAGTTATATAATCTGACACAAAGTAGAAAGTGTAAGAAACAGCAAGTAAGTGCGCAAGAGGGGTTTCATATACCCCATGTATAATTATTGCATAAATCTATCTATATATCTTCATGAGTATAGGAATAACATACCCCAAAGGACCAATAATTACCCCATTGTGGCAATACTACAGCGCTGCTGTGCAGGTAAAGCCTCCAAGTTTTCCAATGCAGCTCTACACATGTTTGTGATAATACAGTGGCAAATTTACCAGTTGAAATTCAAGTGGTGGTTATGCACGAAAAAGACAAAAAACATCAGAAAAAAGACAGTGTTTTACGGCGGCACCCAAGGATTTACAGCATCTGATCTACTGATCGCAATTCAAACAATGCAGCAACCGTTTTTTTATTTGATTTTAAAAGTAATCTCTGCCTTCAATTCTATTAGTTTGCAGTAATTCATATAGTTTGTGAAGTGGCAGTGGTTGGGGGCCAGGGATCGATGGATAGAAGGAGGTTCTACTGAAAAAGAAGAGCTTAAGGCAGCTCATTAAAAAAAAAGAAAAAAAGAAGAAATTAGTGCGAACTAGTTCATTTTAAGCTGTGTGAGCTGAACTTTGAGCTAGCTCTTGTGAAGTGTGAACTTGCACAATACTGCATATACATTTCATATAATTATTGTTTAAATGCACTTTGATAACTATATATGAACATGCAGAAGGTTGTGGAGGATCTCCAGGACATATTTTTTCTGCATAGGGGGTTAGAAAGTGAAATCTTTTTTTGACGATGCTGTATTTGACTACGGTCTTGTCAATAAAGGTTCTTTGAATTTAAAATAATTTCCATACATTGCAGCCTTTACAAGTGAGTTTACTTCTGCCTACAACCTGGATTAGTCTATAGTCTATGTTTTGGAAACATGTTTTTTCTTTTCTTTTTTAATCAAATCTTCATGCCAATAAAGATTAATTGAAATAAATTAAATGAAATAAATCCAGAACATCTATTGTCAAAATATGATGAATTTATCTCATGAATTTTAACTTTGATTACACAAGAGCTTAGGTTCCTTGACTTACCACATATTTACATGTTTGCTATAACATGTCCTCTGCATTAGATTTAATCTAAGTGAAGCTTAAACACAAGTCTAAAAACTGCCGTCACCATAATCACAGAGAATGAGTTTGTGTATAAACTATTAGTCAGGCTACCAGGTTGCATAACACTCAGCACTATCTTCCTACATTTATTTTAAGCATTTCTGGTTTCACTCAAACATGAAAAAAACCAATTATATAGACAAACCACATGCCCAGACAGCTTCCACCAGGGGAGCAGAACACACATAACTGATCTCTGTCTTGTTGAAAGTTTATAGCCTGAGGGACACTTCAGGATGACTTTTGACTGTTATGACTTGTGGAACAAAAGCAAAAGACAGGTCACTTTAATTGCTTTTTTCTATATATATATATATGTATATATTTAGGTATATATTTATATGTACATATCTGACACCAAATGTTACATTTATTATATGTGAGTAATTGAAACCACACACTCCTGCTAAAACAGCGGGGACTATTGTGAGCAGCACTTTGATTGGAAACAGATTCAACACATAAAATCTTCTGGACTTGTACTCAGGTTAAAAAAAGTAAAAAAAAAGAAAAAAGGGAGAGACTAAAATTCATAGACTTCCTTTTCCCATTTAAAGCCGCTGCCGCTGTTTATTTGTCTTTGCATTGTTCTTCATCCTGTAGGGACTGTTTGGGTTATCACATAATTTCACATTTTTTGTGCTCAAAAAAAAAAAGGGACAGGGGAACACTCAGGCTCAGAGTATGAGCCTCAGTACAATATTATGAATCTGCAGAGTATGACGATTACGTGTATGACTGAGTCTGACTGTCCAGTATCTTGCTCGGAGGAGAGGGCGACTACAAACCTCCAGTGACTCGCTCGCTGTAGTGTTTCCACAGATAACACAGCGTGACTGCGCTCCATACGTAATTACACATTGTATGGTTTTGTCCGTGTATGCCCGTATCCATGGCAACCACACCCAAACTGTTTCCACGGCAGTTGTATCCCCGTATCCATGGCAACCACGCCCCAAAACTATTTCCATGGCGGTCAGTAGTCGCGCATGCATCTGGCAAACTCATCGCTGCACTATGGTAATCCCCGTTGTCATAGGAACATAGTGGGTGTGGCGAAGGAAGGGGGGCGGGGGAGGGAAAACTGTTACAGAGGGATCAGTCAAGGACGCACACACAGAGAAACATAAGAGGAACATGTGGTTTCTGTGTGTGTGTGTGTGTGTGTGTGTGTGTGTGTGTGTGTGTGTGCGCGTGTGTGTATAGAAACAGAGAAAGATGAAATGCATATGTGAGTCCTCTCAACACACACGCCGCTACAAATAAAGTCGTTGTTTCATAAATTAGAAAGCGGTGCTGTTAAAAAAGAGAGGAAAAAGAGAGCAGGAGGCAGAAAATCAAATAAGGAACCCAACGTTTGTGGGCAATGGTAAACTGGGCGCGAGGCCACTGAGCTGAGTAGGACCAGGTTTTTCCATGGAGAATGTTTGTTTTCTCTCCTCCCCCTCTTCTCCCTCTTCATTTTTCTATCCATACTTTATTTTATTTGTCCAAGCTGCTGTGAGAGAGTTATAAATATCAGGCAGGAGTTGGTAGTATAGTAGAGAAAGGAATATCGTAGTTGGTTGGTTTCTCATTGTGTAGCATTGTAGTTGAACCTTTAAAAGCCAAAAGTTATAGATAATGGTAGCTGGAGTTTCTTTAAATTTCTCCAAATCTAATAAAAAGCAGGACTGAGTTGGTAATGTTCGCCTGAAGTCTGATGGCATAGGACCAGCTTCCCCACAGTGGGGAAATACTAGCATTACCTGTAACTTTACTACTGCAGGTAGTAAGCTAGTTAGCTGGGCAAGCTATTGAATGAAAACTTTAGAGTGCTGCAGGGATGCTGTATTTTCGTAGGCCAAGCTGGATGTTAGTGTCACCCTGGTTCCCTTCGACAAAAAGCTAATGGGATTTTTACACGGGCTTTTGGATTATTGCAGAAAATAAACTCGCTGCAAAAACACACAAACGACACAAAACGTTTTCTTCAGCAGCATAATCTTCACTAATGAACACCACCTTTTGAATAAATACAATCGCCAGAAGTAAAAAAGCTAACGTTTGGCTATAAACAAACTACACCAGCTGCATGATTTCAGCATCACCATCGCTAAACTTCCAACAGTGCTAAAATGCTAACTCTTCTCTGGGTTTTAAGACTTATTCCAGCAGCAAAGTAAAGAACATTTAATCTATTCTTTAAACTTTTGCTCTTCAGTTTTTAGTGAGACAGGCAAAAACGAATGCACCTTCACTCCAAGCTCTTTTTGTACCGAGTATCACTCTCACTTCTGTATGCATGCTGCTCTGACATGTGGAGACTTTCACAGCCTTACAGACCTGCTGTTCCTCATTACAGTAGCAAAGCTCTGATTGGAGAATTAGGCTACTGTTAGAGACCAATCATTGTTTGAAAAAGATTTCCCATCAAATTCTACTCATGTGTTTTTTTTTTTTTTTTCCAGAACAGACATCTGAAAGTAAATTCTGATTTGAACCCATTTCAGTTTCCCCGGGTGCTAGTGTTTACCTGCCTGACGGTAACTGTAACAGAGCTGCCATGTGGGAGTTATGAACAGAACTCAGTGTACAATCTAGTGCTTGGGCAGAAATGACAGGCATGCCTGAAATAACAGGTCAGAGTGTGTTGTGGAGGATGATTCTAGCTCTGCAGAAGGATTTACTGCTGGGGAACAGACCCTGGGCTGCACCTGTGCATACTTGGAGCTAGTGCTGCTGTAGCCATGGATGTAGGTCACCTAGACAGAACCAACTTGCTTCTACCTGTCTCTCCTGCCTGAAGCACTAAACTGGCCTCACAACTGGAATGCATACAGAGGATGATCTTAATAGACACTGACATGGGTGTTTTCAATCATTGTGCCTGATTAGACTTCTCCTCTGGAAGGTGTGGATGACACTCTTTTAGCTCTGGTGCACCTGTCAGACAGGACAACTTACACCTTTATCATTTATACTGAGTGTGCTGTGAAAGCCTGACGGGCACGGTGCTGGTGTGAGACAGGTGAGCATGGTTTCAGTTCCGTTTTCTGTTTGGCACACAAAACAGCGAATGTCGTTTATGCCAAATGGGGTCGTCGACAAACAGAATGCCACATGCACCAACAGCATTGTAAACGACACAGACTAAAAACATATACCTTACATTGCTGGTAGTGGAACATGTAGTTTGATAACCACATGCATGGCATAGTTCAACCTGACTGACCTCCAGTCAGATATAATAATTATGTGGAACACCAGACTGCAGCGTTTACACCCCATATAATGAAGATATGAATGCATAAGTAACAGCACTAATAGTACTTATTTACAGTGTATCCCTTAACTTTACAGCGTTTCACTGGAGGCAGGGATCATGACAATTTGCATTCAAGTATCATAAAAATACTCCAAATATATTTGATAACAGTAAAAACGTCAATAAGGCCTAATTTATAAATTTTGAAAGTTAATACAACATCATTAAAAGCCCTATTAAAAAAATATTTAATATACAACTTCTAACTTCTTCATAAATTACAGTGTGTACTTCTCATATGACATTAGTGACACCATTCCTATGTGATCTTTGCGGTTGCTGTTTTTGTCTGATTCATGATTAGCATTCATTTACCGTTTTTCTGACACGTGATTTAAATCTTCAACACTGAGTCGCACATCTGAAATGATAATTACCATCATCCGCTTTTTACTGCGTAAATGACACAGGGCCGTCAGTGGCAGGTTTGACTCCCGCTCTGTTGCTCCCCACTTGATGACGAACATCGGGATTACATAGCATGCATGTTATGTTTGTTGCCATTACATTACTGGGAAAGAAGCTGTCTGCTCTCTCACGTCTCTCCCACGAAAGTTATGTCACACATTGAAAATCATATGAAATGTGGAACACCCTTTAATTCTTATGGGTAGTAGTAGTTTCCTGCCACAACTCCCATCAACAAAATGCTAAAGGCATAATTTAGTCAGAGTTAGATAACACCAGTATTAAATAAACAAGATGTTCTTCCCAAGATGTTCAAATAACCAAAATTGTGTCTTTTAATAGTGTTTATTTTAATGAATATGTAATGCAGAGAGGGAGAAAGAGGGAGAGAGAGAGAGCCTATGTCTGCCTGCATGGGCGTGTTTGTCTGTGTAAAATAGTCCACCAAATTCTCCTCATTGAGGAACCAAAAATTAACTATTTATATGTCAGTTCTCTGTTTTTATGCAGCACTGCTTTGCTTACCAGCTTCCACAGACTGGTTTTGCAAAGCATCACTGTGCTGCGGAGACCATGGGGCAGACAGGTAGACAGATAGTGGTGCAGTGGTTAGAAGTGTTGCTTAACAGCAAGAAGGCTCTGGGTTCAAAGACAGGCAGGTTTTCGTTAATTGGTGACGTTAAATTGCCCAGGTGTGACTGTGAACATGAATGGTTATTTGTCTCTATATGTCAGACTGGTGGCTAATGAATGAATGACTTATGTTTTGCCATTATTTCACATTATTTTACTTAAGCAAGGATGTAATTAATAAAATCAATAACATGCATTAAATTCACAGGTTTGCAAGCTTGCTGGCTCACTTGGACACCGAATAAACTGAGCCCAATTTACTAATGTTATTAGCTTAACCCGTGCTTTTCTTATCATGACGAGTCAACACGTCCCTCCAGTGGAAGACGTAAAACTCCAGGTGCAGTTTTTTTGTCTTTCTCTGCACTCAGGAAAATCTTCACGGACTGAAAGCACCCACAGCCCTTTCACTTGACACATATGAACTTGTTTGCACGGACTGTAATTTCTGGTTGTTTGTTCCAAATTATTTGTATAAAAACTGTAAGATTTGGATTCACTCTGAAGAACAAGAAAAGCACAACAACATGAATGTACAACAAGTCCTCCAACATAAACATCCATCCAGGTCATTTGTCCCCACCCTCGGATACGACCCGCAGGAGCATACCAGAGGCTCGCATTCCAGACCTCTGTCGTCATGGTAACAATAATAAACATGCAGTTAAGGTTATGGAATCATCACAGTTTGATTAAATAAATAATTATGACAAAATAAGTCCAATGAAAAAAATACACTTTAAAATTTACCTGAATTAAGCTTGATATGAGCTTCAGCTAAACATAATTGTAATTTTTACACAACAACACTATATATTGTCTCCCATCTTTTACACTGAAATCATATCATAAAGGATGTTTTACTGGGAAATTCATAGTATAAATTATATTAAGTAGTGACAAATTGATATATGAGTTTTATAAGGATTCAATAAACGATAGAAATCTGTGAAAAGTTTGATATTTGACTCATAATGATCAACTTCGAATTTCACCTTCTTAAATCTAAGTTCCACTGTAAAAGTGCCAAGACTCGCTCGACAGGATACTTTACACAAACCCACAACCTGCTGTTCCTGAGGAAAGTGAAGTAAAACAGGTCTGTGCAATGTGAGAGAGAGGGTCGACTTTCACTGCTTAGTGGTGTGGATGCTTCAATTGCAACACAATGAGGCCTTAAAAGACAAAGGGCTGTTCAAAGTGCAGGGTGATTTTGAGTATCCTGCCAGGAAGGTCTGCTGGACAACCTGTGCATTAAAACCACAGTGGAATCAGCCACTCACAGTAGTGTAGTGATGATGAATTTGATTAGCAATGCTTGTGTGAAGAGAGAAATCAATATAACTCATGTTAATGATAGATTTTAGCGAAGGGTCACGACGGGTTCATCCTGCAGATCCTACTATTTAGATGCATTTCATATGATGATTAACACAAGAAATGATCCTCCACCCTGAGTGTGTTAAGGTCAAGTGGAGCACAGTGGGGTGAGAGAGGGAGTTACACCCATCAACACACCCTGACTGCCTGCCCCCCTACCCCCCCTACACACACACACACACACACACACACACACACACACACACACACATACTACAGCAGCTTGTGACACTCAGTCAGACACGCCTTGTGACGCCGATAGGTCCTCGAAGATGTTTATAGAGTGTTTCAGCACACACGGTGTAAAGGTCCATCTCTGTGTACACTCATTTATCCTGCTGTAAAATCCTGCTCAGTGCCACACCAGCCCCTGCCAAACAGGAAAAATCAGTCGTCTGCTCAGCATACAGTATCAAACTTTACACACTATTGATCACATCCAGCAATGTGACTGGTCATGATGAAAGCCTCTTTACCACTGACTGAGGTGAATGGAACGAATGGCAGCCGGGCTGTGATACCACCCATTGCAATGTAAATGACTGAAGGTTGTGCAATGGGTTTGGCTCATCACAGAGATGTTGTTACTATTGTGTGTAAATACTCAGGTTAAGAGTGCAAATAGGATCAGTAGGAGTGAACCAGAGGTTTCAGTTGTGAGCAGTTTTGTTCCAGTATTGAGTTACAGCTGGGTTTATCTTTGGTACTTATCTTACGTTTAGCACACAGTGAGACCTTGAAAAATTTCAATTAGACAAATCAAATTGATAAGGATCCTCTTCATTCTTGTGTTTTCAGGTGTTAAATGTAGGTGCTTGGACTTGAGAACAGTGTTTAAACCAGGGCCTGTGTTTGGAAAAACCACTGATAAAAAGAAGAATGTCTTCAGAGATCTGGGAGGTGTGCGTGTCGCCACAGCTGCCCACATCACCCTTCTCTGCGTAGGGATACTGAGGCGTTTATGTGCATCTTCTGAGAAGCATAATTCTGCCATAACCTTACAGCTACCGTATAGCTCATTCTTACTTTCCACAAAGTGATATGTTAAAAAGTATTTATTACTCACTAATATCTCCAACGGCAATGAACATATTCATACGTCACAAAATTAAGGAACCAATCCGTCTAACTCCGTCTAATAAACCTGAAACCTGAAAGAGACCTGTCGAGCTTTCTTTGAAATAGCTTTTAGTCTTAGCTTTGTGAATAGGGGTTTACCTTTTTCTCTCACTCAAGTCTAAAATCGTACTTTTAGCAACCTGATAAAGGCAGGCCCTGAAAAAACATCAACAGACTATTCGGAGTCAGAGTAATGAGAGTCATATGATCATTCAAAACATGTTTCATAATTCATGGAGGAATTACTGAAATTCAATTAAGTTCCTGGCGCTCTGAGAAAGATCTGTGCCTGTTCATGTGGGATTAAACCAGCATACTAGGTGATTCAAAACCTGGTGATAAAGTACAGTATGATCTCTATGAGTTCACTGCAGTCATGTGAATTTCACAAAGCAAAAGCAGGAGTTCCCCTTTTGCACTCTTTTATTTTCATAATATACCAGATTTTTCGTACGTGGCGTAAGCTCAAACTCAGATTCACGACATCGTATCAGTGTTGCCACATGTTCTGTTTTTAGGATGACTGACTCAGTCCCTCTGCGCTTTGCAACCCTGTACATGGCAGACGCAAAATTCCCCGCTCCTGAACTGGCATCCATTTTGGCTGAATGAAAACGGGAGTGTGTTTTATTTCGGTATGTTTCCATGATGATAATGAGGCCAAGAGCCACCGGCAGGAAAAAGAAGATGGTTAGCAAAAGATGGAGGAGAGAGGGTATGGTGGAGGGGGTCAGATCAGCAATGCCAAGACGCTCATGACTCATGGTGGTGAGGGACTGGAAGAGGAAATGAATGAGGGAGGAGAGGAACGCAGGGTGGGTAATGGTGGAAGGGATGTTGTGTTCTGCTGTAGTTTCACCGTGCAGCAGCGTGAGAAACGTGCTGAAGCTACAGTTACAGGCAGGAACGATAAGAGTTGCTCTGGTGTTTATAGAGATTAACAATATATCACAAGACAGTCATGAACACACAGTTGCATTTAAGCATAAATAAACTTTGACACTTGTGTTCATTATTTTTTAAAGCCTTGGGCTCAGTTGCAACATTAACCTAAAACACCTTTTGTTAAACAGTAATGAAAGCCAGCTGGTTGGTGCAGTTCACCTGGTTTGCAGATACAAGCACACAGAGACATGTGGAGTGTGTTGTATTCAGAACAAGACTAAGAGTTGCATACAGGTCTTCTGCAGCAGCCAGAGATTCCTAAATCATCAAAAACTGCTAAAACCAAAATGTCTTGTTTTAGGACGCTGTGGCAGTAAATATAGACACGACAATTAAACAGTTACTGTTGAATTTCCCAATTGCTTGTCAGCATCATAAGCTATTTAATTGGTGTGGGGTTTTTTCAACAGAATTAGTCTCATCTAACATCCCTTAGTGAGTTTGTTAGTGGATGCTGACACACATTGCAGAAGGCCCCATTATTTACTGTATGTGACAGAGTTTTGCAAACCTGCACCTGCACCGACCCCTTACCCACAATTATCTTTACATCTAATCAAATCCAAAAGTCCCGTGACCTGACCTGTACATGTAACATTAAATAGACACAGTCACTCACTTTAAAACTCATCCAGACTGTATTTATGCACGGCTTACATGATGGCTGATCTGAGGTTATTTTGTGCAACGTACTATCCCATTCAAACGAGCACTCACTCAGTCAGCTCCCATTTGTTCCTGATGTAAGAAGTGACACACAGATTTTGGAGTAATCTTCCAAAGTTACTGCCCTGTTGCTGCATCCTAACTTATGGAGTCATGATGAATTGAGGGGTGAGAGCTTGTGTCGTAGACATTCACAAGTTAAAAATAAAACATAGCGGCTAAACTGCTCCTTTATTTTCATTTCATTTCATTTTTCTGTTTAATTTTTTCTGCTCTAATGTTTATTTCACCTGGTTAACCCTAACCCCAACCCTGCCGCCCACATTGAGATCAATTTTACCTGTGACCAACAGGTGAATCAATACAAACATGGTTCTTACCTGTTCCACATATTTTTTTGAATTTTTACACATATGAAAAATAAGATATAACACTTTATATAACATGTTCATTTGTGAGCTTAAGAGGCGCTGGTTGGTGGATTTTGATACCGTCGGACTGACTGTTTTTAACTGTTTTCAGTCTTTAAGATAAGCTCGACTAACCTGCTGCTACAGTACAAACATGAGAGTGGTTTCAATTTTATCATGTAAGTCATGGCAAGAAAGCAAATAGGTGAATTCCCCAAAATGCTGAACTGGTCCTTTAAGAAAACGAAGACAAACTGCATTCCTGGAAGCTAACAATGAAAAATTAGATTTGTTGGGAAGAGTTTTGAACTGTGTCCAGAACGACCTGTAGTCAAACCTGTCCTGGTGTGTATTTCAATATTCAAAACAACTTAGGAAGGCTTGTCGTCCTAAACTGTGTGATGGACCCAAGATAGAAATAGGCATAGTAAGTTAATCTGTAACATTTCTGTGTAAACAGGCCACAAAATAAACTAACAGAAAAGAAGGTGAAGAGAAAGGAATGTGTTACCAAATTTACTATAATTAATCAGACACTATTGCATCACACTCTACATTCCACATTGATTGCTGTATAGTCCAAATAATAACCAAAAAGGCTTTCAGCAGAACACACAACACTGGCACGGCCAAACAATGCTGCACATGTCGGTGTGGCTCTAATACTGGAAAAAATAACAGGGAAAAAGGAAGTAGTCTGACAATGTAAATGATTTATTTGTCATAAAACAGTAAGTCATTAATAATAAGTATAATACAATATAATATAAAATACAATATAATATATAGACCGTCAATGTCGGATTTTTTTATTTTATTTTTAATATGAACTTCCAAACATTATTTCCTGTGAAACTGACGCAAATGTTGAGTTACGTGCAGTTCGGTTCAGCACTTGCCTAATCCTTCTGACAAACACACAAACAGTTATGAGTGAAAACATAACTTTCCCTGATCAGCAGCCCCTCCCTCCTTACACACAGACATACCTTATCACTGCATTATAAACACACCTTCATTTACCGATGTAAAGCAGAATTAATACGTAAGGACAATTTAACCTCTTATCAACCACCCACCAGCTGACCCGCCCCCGCACACACACTCTGCATTTTCTGTGAGACTGATCATAAACGATTATTTTTTTTAATCAGACCTCCTGATCCTGCTTTGTGAATCAGCTGTGGTTTCACCGGCAGACACACACACACACACACACACACACACACACACACACACACACACACACACAAACACAGAAACAGGAGATAAAGCAAAGAAATTTAACTGCTGACAGTCCTCTCAAAAGATAGGGTTTTCTCTAACAACACAGAGAAGCCTGTAGAAAGACCAGGTAATGGTTTTGAATGACTGGACAATGTGTCATAGAAGTGTAAAGTTACAGCCCTGCCTCCCCCTCTCACCCAGCCCTGCAGCCAATGGCAGCTTAGCCCAGGCCCCTCCCACACCACCAGCCTTTAAAACTCCTCAGAAGTTTCTCCTCTTTCTATCCACTCTGGTCTGTCCCCTCTGCCTGCCTGCTCGCCTTGCCAACCGAGCCCTTCGGTCTGACCTTCCCAGACTCAATTCATCCAAAAGAAGAAAAGATCCACTCCAGATTTCAGAATGTCTTCAGCATATAG
The DNA here is from genome assembly GCF_021018895.1 of Seriola aureovittata. Taxonomy (NCBI): domain Eukaryota; kingdom Metazoa; phylum Chordata; class Actinopteri; order Carangiformes; family Carangidae; genus Seriola; species Seriola aureovittata. The sequence goes on from NC_079372.1 coordinate 17,241,121, forward strand.
GACCACCTCTTACAGTGTGAAGAGTTCCAACGCCCCACGGAGCTTCAGCAGCAGCTCCTATGCTGGACCAGGCGGTGTCACCTCCCGCAAGAGCTACAGTGTCAGGAGTTCCTTTGGAGGAAGCAACAGGGGCTATGGAGGAGCTGGCATCACCAGCTCCTCTTCCTATGGCCTAAGCTCAAGCGCAGGCATGGGCATGGGTGGTGGCTATGGTGGTGGCTTTGGTGGTGGCTTTGGTGGTGGCTTTGGTGGTGGCATGGTTGCTCAGGCCCCCATCACCGCCGTCACAGTGAACAAGAGCCTTCTGGCCCCCCTGAACCTCGAGATCGACCCCACCATCCAAGCCGTCCGCACCCAGGAGAAGGAGCAGATCAAGAGCCTCAACAACCGCTTTGCTTCCTTCATTGACAAGGTAACAGAGGCAGATACGTGTGTCTGTGTGCGTGTGTGTGTGTGTCAAATCCATTGGTCACAGAGGCACCAGTCTGTGCTTCATTCTTCTCTTCAAAAGTTCAGTCATGCTGTAGTCAAAGTGTTTCAGTGCTGTGAAATTGTTATGTAATATTGGATGTAGAGGCCCATATGTTTGCCACATGCTCTGTAATGCTGATTTCTTCACTTTGGCTGTGCAGAGAAAGTTGATTTATTCTCTCAACTTTCATCACCTCCCACAAATGCGGTCATGGCAGAAAAGAATGAATGTGCTCAAACTTTAGGGTTATGCTCTTTATCTTTTGGCTCCGGCTGCCTTTTTTTTTTTATAGTGATGAAAAACAGACGTGCAGAATGGAGAGACAGAAAGACAAAGAGAGAGAGAGAGAAAGCTAAGGGTGTGTCAGGGCAGAGCTCAGGGCTTGTGATACGAGTTACCTTGGGACTGGTCCCTCCCTTCTCTGGGGTGTGGCTCTTTCTACTGCCCTGGTGGCCCCCACCCCACCCCTCCCCAACACACATACACACACACACACATACAGTCAGTATTCAGTGCCATCGTTACCTTAATCACAATACTTTCTTTCACAGTGACCTATTTCATAAGAAGTGTCTTTTCATTGACTGACTTTTAATCATCATCACCATAATCGGCGTTAAAGTCCAGTATTTACGTAACACTCCTGTCCTTCAAGGCCTCAGCAGCGGGTTAATATTTAAAAAGGCCGGTTGGTTTCATGTTCTGGTCATTGCCAGCTGACTGGCTGCATATCAGCTCTCCTTCTGCATTCAGCGCAATGATTAAAAGAAGATGTAGTGCATGGAGTTTGCATACTTAAACACACAACGACAAACTCCTATTGCGTGTTATCTCATGGCGGCAGTAAATTTGGAGGCGCTTTTATTATCTGTATTTCCACCAGTTCAAACGAAGTTCTTGTTTAGATGTTACCTGTGGAGTGGGGCAAGGTCCACTGTGTCACATATCTGCTTTCACTATCTCACCTTTACTGTTCACAAAATATGCAAACTCCCCACCTGCTCATCCTCTACCTTCACATCTCCCCTCCTCCTCTCCTCAGCTGCTGCTGAAGGCCTCCACTTTCCCCGCTCCACCTCCAGCTCACTTTCTACTCTCCTGTCTTCACACCTATAACACAGTCAAATATTTACTTCTCTGCAGCTGCCTGTGGATGTAACTTGGCTTCACCCCTCCCCCCCTCGTCTCTCCCTCTCTCTATTTGTCTTCTATGGCTGGGAACCTCGCTGTACAAAAACAGGAAGACATGGAAGATGAAGGGTTAACTAGCTCTGTTACTCCATCACAGGCTTTTTCCAACCTTGTCTTGTTCTCCCTCCCCTCTGCCTCCTGTCAGGATGCACATACGTCATGATGTTCTTCCTTTGGAAAAGCTCGGCCAGTTTTGAAACGCAGCCAAAAACAGCTCAGAGATCACCAAAGATAGATAAGAACAACAAAGACTGTAGACAATGAATAAACAAGAGGTGTGACAGGTTGATCCTGGGATTGATTATTTTTGTGTGATGTCATTGTATGGTGGCAGAGCACATTGCAGTTACACTACACTTCTAATGGGAATTTCATAATAATCTACAAGTAGTGACTATGAACATCTGTAACAGTATACAAGCATGTAAGTCATTGATTCTTTGTGCAGGCTTTTTGAGTGGTTTCTTACCTATTGATTGACTGATGTTCAAGTCCTCCAGTTATTCATTCAATATTATAACCTTCTTTTTTTTTTCCTCTTTCTGCGTCTTTCTCCGGCCATCAGGTCCGCTTCCTGGAGCAGCAGAACAAAATGCTGGAGACCAAGTGGAACCTGCTGCAGGGACAGACCACCACTCGCTCCAACATCGACGCCATGTTCGAGGCGTACATCGGCAACCTGCGCAGACAGCTGGACAGCCTGGGCAACGACAAGATGAAGCTGGAGGCTGACCTGCACAACATGCAGGGCCTGGTGGAGGACTTCAAGAACAAGTGAGTGTGGACGGGGCAATGGGGGGAGGGGGGGATAAAAATCAACTGTTTTGCGTAGCATCAGGCCTTATTCATCCCATAAGGAAGCATATGGGTCATCTAGGATTCACATTCTTCATTTAGATTGCACTGGAACATTACAGCAGTACACTGAGTTAATCTTTTTGTGGACTCCTCCCTGCATCTGTCCATTGTCTTGCATCATACAAACTCGAGAGGATTACAACACTGAGAAAGCATGTTCTGAACACCCATTACATTACATATGACAGGGAGGTAAAACTCATTTTACAGAGTGGGCTGTCAGGAAATCTCTCCATGGCTTTAGATAAGAAGACAAAAGCACGAATGTCTCGAACACAACACAACACACAAACAACAGTGCCGCACATATTTGTTAGTTGTCCACAAACACATGGAGCGTATGGGCTGAGGAGCCCCCGAGGGAGAAATATCAGTAACACCTCACGGGCTTGGCCCTGAGTCAACAGACAGTGTGAGACAAATGCCCCAGAGGAGGTAAAGAGTAAGTGATGGACTACTTGTGCCTCCTAGTGTTACATCAGTGTATAAACACACAGAAGCATCAGATGTGATTTTCCTGAATATTCAAAATCTGATTTTTCCCTCTCAGGTATGAAGATGAGATCAACAAGCGCACAGAATGTGAAAATGACTTCGTCCTCATCAAGAAAGTCAGCATCCTGATTTTTCTCAACTGCAAATTTTATGTCCTAATTGCATTTTCTTGAAGCATTTTCATTCTGTTCTGTCATTGAAGATGTAAATGTGCGTCAGTCCTGACAAACACTTCTCTTGCTTCCAGGATGTCGATGAGGCCTACATGAATAAGGTTGAGCTGGAGGCCAAGCTCGAGAGTCTGACAGATGAGATCAACTTCCTGAGGTCGATCTACGAGGAGGTACGGCACAAACTGAGCCATGTGTTTGTTTCATACTTTCCTTCCAGACATTAAAACTGCCAACCTCCGAACTGTTTGCTGCTTTCATCGGCATTATTTTTGATTTATCTATCCAGTCATAGCATGCTTGAGATGTTTGTGGTTATCATCTTGGAATAGTTGAACATCTGTTAAAAATCTTGACTCACTTCTTGTGCGATTCTTGAGGTTGGGTTGACTAATCTCTCTCTCTTTTTGTGTCGTTGTTTTTTTGTTGTTCTTCTTCAGGAACTGCGTGAGCTCCAGAGCCAGATCAAGGACACTTCAGTCATTGTGGAGATGGACAACAGCCGCAACCTGGACATGGACGCTATTGTGGCTGAAGTGAAGGCTCAGTATGAGGACATCGCCAACCGCACCCGTGCCGAAGCAGAGACATGGTACAAGACCAAGGTAATGGACGACTCTTACTTTAACCTTATGTCATTTTAAAAAACATTTTAATCACGGTGTGCTCATTAAGAGGCTTTCAGGTTTGTAATATGTTGTTTTGCTGATGTTCATGTAGTATGAGGAGATGCAGACATCCGCCAACAGATATGGGGATGACCTGAGAGCCACCAGGACAGAGATCGCAGACCTCAACCGCATGATCCAGAGACTGACATCAGAGATCGATGCTGTCAAGGGACAGGTATGAAAAATGTGTTTTGGCACAATGATATTTTGAGCTATTATATTATAGTTTATATTCTTAAACAAAATCATCCAACAATCAGGAGAGTAGACAAAGTCTGATTTAAAAAAAAAAATAAAAAAATTTTCCAGCGTGCCAACCTGGAGGCCCAGATCGCAGAGGCTGAGGAGCGCGGTGAGCTGGCTGTGAAGGACGCCAAGCTCCGCATCAAGGACCTGGAAGACGCCCTGCAGAGAGCCAAACAGGACATGGCCCGCCAGATCAGAGAATACCAGGACCTGATGAACGTCAAGCTCGCTCTGGACATTGAGATCGCCACATACAGGAAACTGCTGGAGGGAGAGGAAGACAGGCTGGTGAATGGCATCAAGGCTATCAACATCTCCCAACAGAGCAGTAAGTCACTTTTGTTGACCCAGCTTTCATAGTTTGGATGTCTGTTTGGATTTTTGGATCCGTTTCAACGGATTCCACACATTTTAAAGTTTCCTCCAACCTCTCCTCTCTCAACAGCAAGCTACAGCGGTTTCCCCATGGACACCATGAAGAGTAGCTACTCCAGCGGGTACTCCAGCGGTTTTAGCGGTGGATATGGCAGCGGCAGTGCATACGGCAGCGGCGGTGGATACAGCAGTGGCAGTGGATACGGCAGCGGCATTGGCGGCTTCAGCGGCGGCAGTGCTGGCGGATACAGCACCACCCAGAGCAAGAAGAACGTCGTTATCAAAATGATCGAGACCAAGGACGGTAGAGTGGTGTCCGAGTCCTCTGAGGTCATTGAGGATTGAGCTGTCTAGTTTAGAGGTGTAGCTACCTGTCTGCTATGATCTCCTCTGCCTCTCCGGTAGTTTTATACTCACAGTTCACCCCCTCGCCCAAAACTTTCATAATAAACAAGTGTGAAGTAAAATGCTTGCCAGCCACTCTCCAATACAGCCTAAACATGTTTTTTCATGAAACAGCAATGAACACTACCAAAGCCCTGAAAGGGACCAAAAGAATTTATGATCTGATGTATAACTGTCTGTACTAAAAGAAAAGTTTTGTCCTTGGAAAATGAGATAAAAAAAAAAACTGGGCAAATTGCAGATATGAAAAAAACACTTCCTTGAAATCATTGCAACAGCTATTCTGTACACGAAGGGCTGTCACCTTCAAAACTGTGTTGCATCCAATGGACTGTGGCGTCAAAGGAATGTGAATGTACTGAAACAGTGCTCCAGTGTTGTTGGTCAACTAATGTCTTAAAATTGCCTGCTACAGTAGGTAGTGCATGTCTTCCCTATGCGTGTCCTGTAACTGAAACTGTTCGACCCCTTAGGAGGCTGCCCACATCATACTGTTGTCCTGAGGTGCTGTTTTTGCTACCAAACAAAATAAAAATGTGTTTACTGAAAAGAATACGATGTGTTAGTATTAATTTGAAATGATTACTCAAAGAAAGAAAGAAAGAAAGAAAGAAAAAAAAAAATATCGAGAGAGTTATTTTCCCATTCAAGCGATTGGGAAAATGGTCTCAGACTTCTGAATACCACTGTATGTTTAGAAAGATGCATGTTTGTCATGTGTGAAAGTCAAAAATTAAACACGAGATTTCATTTTTACATCAAAGTCCAATCACATGGTTGATAGTGGCTGAAAGAAAGATAGTTGGCCATGAAAAGTGACACCTGTCATATGTGGTTTCTTGTGTGACTGATGATTTACCAGAATAGTATAAAATTATAAAGTGAATTGAAACAATACCACTTAACTGGACATATTTGGGCAATTAAGTGTCACTAATACATTGCTCTCTAAACAAACACTAAGAAATATAAAAAACAGTTCGATACTATTATTTGTTTTTCGTTAATTTTATTTCTGGATTTAGACACTGGGTTTAAAATCAATTTCATTATGCAGAGAATCAGAGAATACCAGGACCTGATGAACGTCAAAGCTGGCTCTGGACATTGAGATCACCACACACAGGAAACCGCTGGAGTCTCAGCATGCAGAGAATAAAAACAAGTCCAAATATAGAAAAGTCTCATCCTGGGCATTGCCTCTGATATATGATTGGCAGGTCATTGGCCTAATTGGCTTGTTAAGAGTTGAGAGAATGCTGACTTGTTGACCTCTAGGCTTGAGTATTGACCCTTGACCTTTTTCACCTCAGAGGTTTTGACTTGTCTAGGTAAGACTTGCATTTTTAAAAATGACTATTAGACAGCCCTGTGACATATTTAACCCTTTTCCACCAAGGAAGTTCAAGGGCCGGTTTGGAGCTGGTGCTGCTTCTTCGCGGTATGAACCAAGCCAAAGAACCGGCTCTCGGCCAGGAACACTGGTTTGAGAGCGGCACAGACACTTTGCTGGTCTAAAACTCTCTCATTCTCGCTCTCTCACCCCCCCTTCTCTCCCTTCGCCTTAACCCTTCTCCCTCATTTCTCTCTCTCTCTCTCTCTCTCTCAACCTAACCAGTCCAGGCAGATGGCCACGCACCACAGTTCTGTCAAGAGGCTTCTTCCCCTTAAAAGGGAGTTTTTTCGTCTCCACTGTTGCATGGTCGGACCTGATGGGTTTCTCAGTTTTGGTGATGGGGGGGGGTTACTGATCTGGTATTAATATGAAATGTGTTCAATAAAAATGCCCCAAAAAATGATGAATATATGATTTATTATTTTAATTAACTTATTTTATTTTATTAATTTTCTTCAAAATTTTGGACATGAAATATGCTTGCAAAATCATTTAGAAGATCAATACCACTCACATAAATGTCCTGTAATTACAAAGCTGCAGCAATGAGACAATTAGCTTAGTTCAGCATAAAGAGAAAGTTCTCACGTGTCCTCAAAAACAGTTGTCAGTTTTGGTCATGGAAAACACATGGAAAATGGGAGAAAAAGCAACAAGTCTTGGAAAATATTGTGTTGTCCTGGAAAATGATTTCAACATTCTTCTAATTTAGGGCAAAGTTATGTTCAGGATCATGTTGACGTTGAAATGGTAAGCTAGTTCATGGACGACAGTATTTTGAATAGGCTGCATGCGTGGAGGTTGGATGATTTACAACTGAAGTGGCCGAAACTCTGATAAATGTAAGTTACATTATCCTTTGAATGCACTTAAGTCACTGTTGGCTGCTAACTGTGGTATTTTTTTTTATTAAGTTTATAGATTAACGTATTCCTCCCAACTTGCTTTAACCTGTTTAATAATGGGTTAGCATGTTTGGTTCAGTTGCTGAAGTTGACGGTGCTTGCTAGCTTGTTTTGCCTGTAGCTAAAGGTTTAAGGTTTGTGATTCAACCCTGGCTTGGAGCAAAGGTTTCAAATGAGTGTTGGACATAGCTGAGAGTTGATATAATCAATGGGAATCCGAGGTCAATTTGATGAATGGGAGCCCAACTCTTTGTTCGTCAAACATCAGCTAAATACTCGCTAACGGCAACCTTCATTTCTTATTACTAGTAAAGGGGTTAATGTGTGATAAACTGATAAGACCCCGCGGCAGTGAATAATCATTGCAAATTAGTCTTTGAGTCTTACATATAGCTTTAAAGTTGAGTCCAGATTTATCAGTAGGGAAAATTGTAGGCTACTATTTGTATTATTGGTGTTTAGGACAGGCTAATTAGTTATTGGAGGTCAGGCAGCAATGGTTAAAATTCATAAAAAGAAGTCAGTCAGGTTATGAACTTATAATGATTTTAATTATTTAATTTAATTTTAACTTTATTTACATAGCAAAAGTTCTTGCGATCAATTTGTCATAATTTCATAATTAATTAAGAATGTAAGAGATGATTTCATAGATAAGTATAGACTGCACTTATTTTAAATCAGACTTCCACAGATAGGAACGTATTGCTGAATGGCATGATTTCTCTCTGTCCTGTCTTTGAAATGTCCTGGAAAATGACATCTAGAAGAGAGTGGGAACAGGAGGAAAATGCTAACCTTGCTCTGTTAGGGTACAGGGTATAGTCCTGCACATAACATGCTGATTGATTAAACAAATGATGTGATTTTAGAGGTGCTGATAGGAAGATTTTGTAATCTTTGGACAGTCAGGCTAGCTGTTTCCCCAATTTCTATTATTTATGCTAAGTTAAACTAAGAATCTCTTGGCTACAACTGCATATAAGCCTATAAATGTGTCCCATGCATCTTAAGGGGGACATGAACAATGAAGGCACGACAGTCTGGCCTATGGAGAATTTGCACTCTCCCTCACTAGCTGTGCCTGGTACTACTAGTGCACTGTACTGGCTTCCGAGTTTTCCTAAATGAACTGTGATTTGATTGTGACACTTTCCTGCAATTTCATTTTTATAGCACCAGTTTTTGACAGACCTGTAACATTAAACAGCTTGGCTGTGGCTTAATTATCTGGCCCTGTCTTACAGAGTTTTCATTACACTACTTATGCCATGTTTGTATTGCCATGGTAACCTTAGTGTCATTGAATTGTTGTATGGGGCTCTGTGGTCATCTGCATTATTTTGCCCCTAACATCCTGGCGTCTGGATTTCTATAAGAAAAGTCAGAATCAACTTGATTAATGATTTTTAACTGTCATTTGCTGTCATAACTGCGGTATATGTATATGGATTGGGGGAAAAAGAGGACTCTGAATGTGGCCTGTATCTTAAATATTTTATTATCAATAAAATATAGTCAGACAGCTTGAAATGTTGGTCCATTATTCCAACCACTGGAATGATAAAAGAGTAATGAGGTTATTTCTTCCTAAAATGTGTTAAAGTTATTTAAAGAAAAAATTGTTTTGAGAGGATGAAGTCACAAATGACCAAGTAAGGGTTTGTCTTGGTTACTCCTGGTAACTATGACACCCCAATAGGGATGTTCTGTAGAGCTCTGCTGTGATGGGCAGCTTCACTGTGTTTGTATTACCAGCATTTGGGTTACATAAGCACTTATATAAAATAATAATAATAATAATAGTAATAATAATAATAATAATAATAATAAGGCTGATAAACACATACACATAGACAGGTGAGAGTGAATGCAGAAAATATTAAAATATTTTTTCTCCCTTTTTTTCCAATTATTTACCACCAGGGGGCAATATCTTACCACCTAAACTGCAGGCTGGGAGAAGAGCTGATGCCAACCACCCTCTGCGTGTCTGTAAGTGTACTTGTACTTCTATCTTTGTGAAGATCAGTTTGAGTTTTAGACCTTGGGAGTGAGGACATTTTGGGAAACTGAGCACATCGTGGACGGTCCTGTTTGTGGGTTAAGACTTGGTTTCAGGGTTCAGGTTAGAATTAGGTGTAGGTTAGGATTAGAGGTAGGCTTATAGGCTAGGGAATGCTTTATGAAGTAATAAAAACTCAGCTGTTAGTCCAAAATACAAAGCAACACAAAGCCTGCATGTGTTTTTACAGAGAAAAGTAAAGTTGTCATTAGGTTTTATTCTGAAAAGGAGCCATTGTAAAGATATGGCAAGCATGTTGATCTCGAACAAAGTCAGCCATAAAATCTTCTAAAAACAGCATCCATTTTGCAAACATGCAGCAAAGAAAGCTAGTAATGTGAACACTCATCAATGAGACTAGCATCAGCGAGAGCATTAGTTCACTGTAAATATGCAGGGAATACTGCATACTGTTGCATCAGGCTTCAACAGCCCCTTTAGAAATGCCACTGCAGTGAGACATTCTGAGCACAAAGTGTTTGTGTGTATGTGTGCCAGAGTGTGTTCACTTACTTGGCAGACTGGCTCTCAACACAGGTAGACGCATTGTCTCCCAACTTTCCCCCTGCAGATTCTCGAAGAATAAGTCCTTATCCGCAGTTGAAACTAGAAATGAAAAAGAAGGAAACCTTGTCTCACATCAGTCCAATAGCAAATTTAATTGTATAATATGGTTTCCAAAAAAATGATTGCCCTTCAACGAGGAATACTCAGGAGGGTGGAGCAGTAATATCCACCATTTCAGCATGTAGTAACCTGAGGGGGGGAACCAATTTTTGCTTTTCCACAAGATGGCACTATTGCGTTGTTGGATTCATCAGCACCCTGGACAACGTACTGTACAAGAGGTGCGTTTACATTTTGGTGCATTGTTTTATTTAGTATTGATAAAGAAATTTGTTTAATGGAGCTTAAATAGCAAAATACTATACAGCTATTCACTGCTATTTCAAGGTGTGCAGATATGTGTGTATATGTATTTTGACCCAAGATATATCACATTACACTGTAACACTTTGCAGGGACCATTCAGTGTGTATGTGTGTGTGTGCTACACTTTATGATGCGTAAACCAGATGTAGCAGGTCCACCCAGACTGTCATCTGTTGATGCCATGTAAGTCTGATTCATAATCATTTATGGGCATGCAGAGTGGGCGAGGTATGAAAAGGGAGGAGAAAGTGCTAGTCTTTTCTTTTGTGTTCAAAGCCTGAATCATGCCCTGTGTCTGCTGGTCTTTGGACATGCACAGATGTGCACAGCAATTTAACACAGTAACAAGAGGATGATGTTGTAAACAAGAATGCACTGATAATTGAAGGCCACACCCAGATACAAAAACATGTCATTTAAAGTACAAATAAATCAGAAAATTATGATCCTGGTTTGATTTTGTTTCCTTCTCACTATTTCTCATAGCTCCTCTCTGTGCTTTCATACAAAGATGGTTATGTAGCTTCACATGGGCCTGTACTGTGGCGAAGTCCTCTTGTGAGTGCACTCACAAAAGTTACAACTTTTTTCATGTTGTAAATGTTGCATAAGATGTTATTGAACACAACAACAATGACTTCATGTAGGCATGACTGTCCTCTTTATCTTTACTCAGTAGTGGGCGTCATGGACTAAATAATAGCACCACCTAAACATTCTCTAACCACCTTTAAAAAAACAAATAAAAAAACAAAACAAATGTTATTTTCCAGGCACTTTAACGGTGCAGATTTACATGTTCACTCAATGAAACTGTAGTAGGAGCCAAGAAGCAGGAGAAACAAGCAGCTAGTCCTCACTTCTCATCCTGTTATGATAGTCGATGACAGGTGTTGTTATATGCATTTATTGGCTGTTGCAACAACAGTTCAGCAACTCTTCAACTTTCACCCATTGTATCGGGAGTTTTCAAACTAAAACAGGGCCAGCAGCATTTCCAAAACTCAAACTCTGGAGTAGTGTGACAGCAGGACGAGATGTAGGAAAAGAGATGTGTTTTAAAATAGTGTGGACATAGCCTTAGTTTATTCTGTGCGGCACGTTGGTACAGTGGTGAGCACAGGAAGAATTTTCTGTCGGCTTTCTGCAGCCTTTCTGTTTGGAGTTTGCATGTTCTCCTTGTGCCTGTGTGGGCTTCCTCCCAAAGTCCAAAGACATGCAAGTTCATTGATGACTCTAAATTGCCCGCAGGTGTGACTGTGAGTGTTAATGGTTGTTTGTCTGTATATGGCAGCCCTGTGATAGACTGGTGACCTTTCCAGGGTGTGCCCCACCCTTGCCAAATGTCATATGGGATTGGCTGGAGCCAATCCCAAATGTCATATGGATATGTCATGGCTCCATATATATATTACCTAATGAAGGATGGGAGCCAGATGGACCATAAATTTTTTTTTTGTGCAGTGCCCCCTATAACACGTCAATCCAGCCATATTGTTGGGTATTGTAATTTAGAAAAAATGGATTATATTTATATTTTATATATTTATAGATAAAGACATGTTTTAAAGGTAAAATCTTTATTTGCAAAGTAAATATAGCCATCAGATAAATGTAACTGAGTAGAAAGTACAATACTTCCCTCTGAAATGTAATGGAGTGTGAGTAAGTAATGTTAAATGTAATCAAGTAAAGTACAAGAATCTACAGTACAATACTGGAGTACATGGATGTGACTTTGCCACCTCTTCCGTTTCCTCGTCCTTACATGAAAAAAGTCAATAGACTGCGGTTTGTCTTAACTTAATGTTAACCTCAAATCATCATCCATGGCAGCTGGAATTCTTCATGAGGTGTGTTAATATAATAATTGCTCCAGGGGTATTTCCTCTCCCCCATTCAATGTTTGGAGAAGCTTCAGCCCCCCCTGTGACTCCGGGTCCAAATAAACGGATGTAAAAAAAAACTGATTGCAGATAATCAACCATCTACTATCATACCATCTGCCAATGAGAAGCTTTGAAAGAACTGAGGGCCTTCTCAAGTGCGTAGGGCCAAAGAGCAATAACCATTTCAGTACTTTCATTGTCATGTTTTAGTCAAACTCACCCAACACAGTTATTACAGCCTGTGCTGTTTTCTTATTGGCGCCTGTAGGCAAGGCTTGTTTTTACCACAGCCAGCAGAAAGCAGGTTCAGGCAAGACAGCAGCATAACTCACTAAGTTTGGAACAAGTTAGATTTGACTTGTAATAAAAAAAAAAAAAAAAAAAAAAAAAAGAAAGAAAAAAAAGAAAAAGGAAAGTTGATCTGAAAGGGGTTACAGCTAAATGTAGTTCTTGTCAGAGCCCTGTTTTCATGCAGAGGCTCTTTGTGCTGTAGGGAGTGGTGCAGAAACTGAAAGACGATCAAAGACTGATAGAAAAAGTCATCAATGAAAATCTCAGTGATCAATTAATAGCAACGAGTAGTGAATAAAAACCCATTGGTACTAGTGTTTATATAGCTCCCTTTTCTAATCAAAGAGGAAAATGCAATGAACTGTCTGAGCGTGTAGTGTTGGTGCTTGTTTGTAGGAGTGTGTATGGGTGTGAAAGGGCGTGGACACATGCAGTGAATCAGAAACAGGAGATGCGGAATCAAAGCTCCATGAATGTGTAGTAGAGTACAACAACTCAAACAGGTTGTGTAGAGACAACAGCTGCAACATACTTCCCTCAACACACTGCTTTACTATCACAGTTGACATCTCAAACAGCCTTATTATAGACTCTCAGCTGATGTAACATAATTTTATTATAGCCAAGGGTTTTTTTTTTTTTCTGACTGCAGCCTTTCATCTCAGCTTTCCCTCCTTGTTTTTGTAAAAAAAAAATTTATTTCTCCGGATCATTTTTGTACCATTTTTTCTGCCCGGGCCCTATCTGTGATACACTCTGGAACTTATGACTAACACACAACTTGATGAGCTTCCAAAGAACTGAGCAATTGGCTGATAAGCTTAGGTATTAGTGAGCTTTAGTTCCCATGAGACGGACTGGAAGAACAAAAAGGAGGAGACCTGCCCTGCATATTTTAAAAAAATCAACAACCAGTCCTTTAGAAATGTTAAGCACCAACCATACCCACCACTGTGGTATAATGTGCAAGTTTACAAAAGAGGAAAAGTATTTGAGTGTGGTCTAAAGTCATTTGAGAGCTATAAGAAGGATTAGGGAGCAAAGTCTTGGGATTAGTTTGTTGCCAGCCCTGGTTTTGGTCCTTTGTACTGACTGAAGTTAATGCAAGAGCTGAGTTGTCAACTTCAGACTTTGACTTCATAGTTTCTAAATTTGATAAAATTGTATAAAATGAACCATGTAGAATTCTCCATTTAAAGCCGAAAATAAATATTGGGTCTAAATACTTAATTCAATATAAACTGAATAGTTAGTGTCAGCTCACTCAGTGAAAGTGACTCTCTACCTGTAGGTAAATCTTGCTGACCTGTTGGAATGTGTGAGAAGTAGAATGAGTGGAACAAGTTATGATTGGAGAAGAAAAGGGGAGAGCAAGAGAGAGAGAGAGAAATTCAATGCACTCATTTCAGATGTGCTTAGAGGTGTGGTTTTACCTTGTGGCGGTTGTCATACTTCTGACAAAGCTGGCCCATTATTTGCCGCAGGGAAAAAACCAAGCCTTAAGAGCCTAGAGGTGGGGTGGTGAAAGCAAAGCAGAAATCAAAAGTGACCGTAAATCAGTTAAACATCACCTTTCAGAGGCAAGTGACAATCGGTAGAAGGAGAAAAAGATGCAAAATGATGGGTTGAGATGACAGCGTCATAAAAAATAGAGTGAGTTAAAGTGTGCATGGTTGGATGTGACTAGTTTCAGTTGGTTTGTGTTTGACAAATTGCATTTGCTTCACAAAATCTCTGCAGCACACACGTTTTAAAACTCTATTATTAATCAGATCTATCTTTTAACTCTTTGTGCAACATCAATCATGAATCTGCACAGTTTGGACCTTCAGTGGTAATATTTAATTCTGCCCAGAAATGATTTGTGTAGAAATACTTACAGACACATGAGAACAAACTGACATGAGGTATGTACTTATGCTACATTAGGGATGTTTGTTAAAGCTTTTGAGATGTATTTGATATATTTTGGATTTTCCCCATTTATGACAATTCAAGTGTGCAACAGGTTTGAGAAAGCTTTCACTTTTTCCTTTTCTTTTTTGAGGAACATAATAACCACACGTCACCTTTGAACGTGCACTCAGATACTGAGGTCACTAAAGTTGATGAACAGCCCATGTCTTTGAATCAGACGTAAATGGGAAGGTCTGTTCATCAGGATCATTCACAATGAGGTGATTAACCATGGGAAAAGAAGAAATAATTGGTAGTGAGTGTCTTAGGTGCAGACTGCAGGGTGAGTTCTCTGGATAGCATGTGACAGGGTGAGGTGTATGTGGGAAGGTGCTCAGTGTCCATCCTACCTTGGCTAAGAAAGCACTCTTAGCAGTTAAAGTGTCTGCACTGTTTATTTCATCTCTCTGTACTGAACCGAATGATTTGGCAACATCAACAAAGAGGATGAAGACATGCATAATCAATTTGTTAATTTGAATAGACTCCATTAACAGCTAGCTGGAGTTAATCTCTTATGCAGCCTGCAAAAACAAGTCACCATGATGCAGACATTACACCGGTAATTATCTAGTTTGACACCAGTTATGATAAAACCTGAGATTATAGCACGAATGATAATGGATTTTTGATATTCATATGGACCTCTGGTTAGGTGGTCGTGATTTCATCAGCTTTATACACATTTAAAGAAAATTTCAGTGTGGCTAAATTTAGGAATTCATAATGACGGGAAAATAATAAAAGTTGTCTAGCATCATAGTTTATACTTCTTCAACTGTTGTCGCCTCCAACATTGCACGGATAAAAATCCATGTTTGATCTCCTGGTCCCTGCTGACGTGAAGTAGTTGTGGTCCTACTTCTGGTGGGCCCCAAAATGACCAGACTACCAATAAAATATCTATCCTAAGCTTGGCTCAAATTAACTGATTTTAAAAGCAAAAAACAAATGTAATTGTAATTTGTATTTCGCTGTTTATATTCTACAATTGGGTGTAATCACCCTCACTTTTTCCTCTTGTGAGTGACAGCTAGAGATTAGTACAATAAAGCCAATGTGATGACGAACAATGAACGTTGCACATACCTGACATGAAGCCAAATTTGTTTTCCTTTGATTGAAAGTGGCAAACAATTAAGAAAAAAGTGCAAGTGCGCTTTAATGAAACAAATAAATTGCCAGGCCCATGCAACCTCATTCACCCAGACAAGATATAAACTGACTTAGCACTCCTGTTATAGTACTGTTAAGACCGCATGTGCATACTGTACCTTTTGAGGATGTCACATCAATTACTGTCAGATATTTCAGGGAGTGACACAGTGACAGCTTGGAATTAAAACTCTCTGATGCACTGGTGAAAAAAACTGATTTAAAAGAATAAAAAAAAAGGAAACCACTCGTATTGCTACCTACTGATGCTGAAACATATCAGTCTGAAATGATCTGCGCCAGGTATTGCAGCGTGTGGACCTTCACAGTAAATGTAAATCCACTGTCATAGGTGAAGCAGTGCCCACGGGGCAGCTCACTCTATAGGCAGCTGCTTCTCAAGAAGTATTATATAACATCTGAATGTGGCAAGCTGCCTCATGCTCTGAGAGCGAGCATGCATACAGAGGATGAGTCCCTACATTAAAAATGAATAGTTTAATAAATAATCTCCATCTGTAGTGTGTGTATGTTCGTGTGGTGTCAGAACATATGTAATATGATTGATGGTATGGAACAAACCCATAAAAAACTCCTGTGGTGGTTATACTTATATAAGACTGTAAAACCTGTCTGACTTTTCATGAGCATGAAAATATATCGGCAGAGCTTACTTCTTTTTTCTTCTTCTTCTTTTTTTTTTTCTCCTGACTTTTCACTTTCCATTCCTCACCTGCAGTTTGAAGGAAATTAAATGTACAAACTGAGACACTCTCTTAGTTGTTTATCTATTCAAACTTTGTAATTGTTGCTTGTGGTTCACATGCTGTGGTGTTGCTGCACTTCCTTTCCTAGAGATCACCAGTCAATGAATCAATGTCCCAATAGCTATTGGCAGGATTGTCTTTGCACAAAGAACTGTTCCTGGACTTTATATCAATGACACGTCTCATTACTCACATAGCATTGGTTTTCAGTAAAAAAAAAAAAAAAAAAAAAAAAGCTCAAAAAAACCCATTGTGCACTACCTTCCCCTGCAGAAACACACAGTTAGTAACTAGCTGGTGAATATACTGAAGCATTTAGTGGTTTTTCCCACCAGAGTTGGTAGAGACTAAAAACAGCTTAAAGACAGTGAACATAGGACTCAAATTTACCAGGTGACCAGAAACACGACTCCAGATGAATGCTAATGTTGCCCTGTATCTGCTGGATGTGTAATGTTATGTTCACAGCTTGTATCCTCATGCCCAAGTGGCCAAAATAAATCAGTTATTGCAGGTTTAAATAAAGCGCTTGAAGGACATAGAAATTGTTTTTTTTGTGTGTGTACATCTGAGTGCAATTGTACAAACACTATGAATGCCTTAAAGAAGAAAATAGTCCAAAAAAGTTAATTGTTTGGGGTGACTGTGGCTTGGGAGGTAGAGCGGGTGGTTTTCTAATCAGAGTGTCGGTGGTTTGATTCCTCCACTCGCATTTTGAGGTATCCTCGGGCAAGATACTGAACCCCAAATTACCTATGATGTATATCATTGGTGTGTGAATGTGCATGTATGGTAGAAAAGCACATCAAGTGTAGGAAATAGAGTAGGTGAATGTGTTTTTCATTGTAAAGCATTTTGAGTGGTTGATAAGACTAGAGAAGCACTATATAAGTCCAGTCCATTCACTATTTATTGCCTAATTCCATAATAGGCCTCCAACAACAACATACCAGGTATCTTAGCTGTTGGCACGCTGTCAAAGACTCATGAGAGCTATAGCTGTTGAATGATAATGGAATAATTATCATTTTTTCTTGGTTAAAATTGTGAGGTTCTGAAATTTTATAGCCAGTGCTGTAGTAAATACCCTGGAACATGTTTCT
The DNA here is from genome assembly GCF_021018895.1 of Seriola aureovittata. NCBI lineage: Eukaryota > Metazoa > Chordata > Actinopteri > Carangiformes > Carangidae > Seriola > Seriola aureovittata. The sequence continues at coordinate 17,258,464 of NC_079372.1, forward strand.
GCTTTTCAGAAGACGCAGCTGTTTAGGGTTAGGTTGGCTCTTCGCCTCTATGTTTGAGTTGTTTGACAAAATTTGGAGCTGGGAGACGAGTCACTGCTCCTTCACATCATAAGGAGCCAGTTGACGTGGTTCAGGCATCTGATGTGGATGCCTCCTTGTTTGGAGGTTCTCCAGGCGAACCCAACTAGGAAGGAGACCCTGGGGCAGACCCAGAACTCCCTGGGGGGATTACATATCCCACCGGGCCTGGGAACGCCTTGGAAGCCGAAGGTGGAGTTGGAAAGCATTGCTTGAGAGAGGGATGTCTCTCAAGGGAGGTAATACCCACCCTGCTTAACCTGCTGCCTCTGTGACCCGACCCCAGATAAGCGGAAGAAAGGAGGGAAGGATGGATGGACGGACAAATATGGTGGTTGCTTGTGATCCAGAGGTCTGGAACCAGGCTAAACCCACTATACACTGCCATATTTACATTTTTATAAATACAAGAGAATTGATTCATCACTCTTAAGAAATGTGACAGCTTCATAACAATCACATATACCGCTATAATGCTGCACCATATTATAACAATTACCCTAGAGGCTTTCTGCTATATGTATAAAAGATCTGCCAGATGTAAGCATGTAAGATGTCAAAACGACAAGAGTCAACTCACATAGCTCCAACAATGGCTAATATCTGTGCACGAACTGCAGGATAATCACTCAAAAACGAAATCATTTCATATGTTAATCATGATAACATTATAACAAACTGCCAAGAGGAAAAGTAGTCACCAGCTGACAATAGCCAGGATACATGAGAGTGACTCTAGTGGTGCATGCAGATTTTGTTACTTCAAAGTTTAAGTTTTTTTTTTTTTTTTTTTTTTTTTTTTTTAGATATTATTTTTGTCTGCCCTTGTATATTCAGGATTGCTGGTATTGTTGCCAGGGTGTGGTCTGTCTTTCCCAGATATTAACAGTCACTGCTTTGATGTTGGAGTCACGTATTACACACACACACACACACACACGTACAGAAGTGCACACAATTACACACATATCCACCCAATTTCTGTTTGTCAGTGAAGGCAGCAAAGAATTATGTGAGGCGTTTGTTCTCCACTGCCACCGTCAAGTTCAGTTTTGCCTCTAATGTACCAGTTTGCCCTCTGGCAATTGTAGTACGGGGTGTGGTTGCAGAACACTGGAATTATGGGAAGGTTTATCCCAGCAAACAATACATTTTCAGTAAGCTGAAAGATGCTACTTGTGCATAAATATTTATTTGTATTATGTGTATGTATGTATTAGGTTACCAACCAAGACCTGCACTGCCGCCATTTCCACTGCTTGTTTATTTATTTGATCATTTTTTGGGGGGATTATTTTTTTTGGCATGTCTGCTTTATTTCTATAGTGACAGTAAATCAGTAGAGACAGACAGGAAACTCAGGGGAGACAGAGGGAAAGACATGCAGCAAAGGGCCACGGGTCGAACTCGAAACTGGGCTGCTGCAGTAAGACCTCAGAGCGAATAGTGAGTCGGAGGTCTGAGTGGAGATGTACTCTGCACCACACCAAAGTCACAGGAAGCAACAACTATAAGGAGGATATGACAATTTCACAATCAAAAAATGTAAAAAGCAGTGGAACACAGCAAAAGAATGATACATTGAAAAGACAAAAGGTGTATTATTGGAAAGCATTTGTCATTTGTCATTATTATTGTACTACAGTGTGTCCAGACCAAAACACAGAGAGATATAGAGAATTTACAGTAAGTGAATAGACCACAGAAATTTGTTATATGTTATACGGCCAGAGTACTTTCACTTTCAAATAATACATTGACAAGACCAACCACGTGACAGTGGTGCTATATAAATGAACAGTTTTGCTTGATTTATTTGAGCTGATGTAATCTGAACTCAGATGGCACTAATTAAGTGCACCACTCAAAACAAATAATTGCTACAGCAGCATGACAAAAAATAAATCTGAGGTCAGCTCCATATGCTTAGACAGTTCTTCATAATGAGGTAAATCCAGTGCAAATTGCATTCTTGATTCATATTCAGTTCTTCTGCATTCATTAAAAGTTTGTAAAGCATGAAGTTGATTTTTGATGAAGCTGAAGTCACGTTTCTCCTAGACTGATAAGTTAACAGCTGTTAGTGCTAACATTTGCTATGTAGCAAGAGCAAAAACTTACATATAGCACCTTTTAAATTAAGGATTTTCTGTATTAAAAAATGCATATTCAAAATTATTCCACTTAAAACAAATTACCTCACACTCATAGATTGTATGTGGTTTAATCAGACTAATGTTTCATCAGACAAGTTGACTTCATCAGATTTTCTGTTCCCTCAGTTCACACAAAGCTTATATAGGTTGTGTTTATTCAGCCATTGACAATCAGCTTATCTGTCAATTGTGAGTTAAACCTGGTTACACCCACATGATAACATGATCAATACACATCAAATAAGTCTGTACACACTTCACAATCACATACACAACGTATACTAACTAATACAGATATGTATGCACTCCAGCATGGCCTACTAGTGTGACAAGAATGTGTGATTTTACATGTAAACAGATTATTAAGGTGCCTCATCTCCCTAGGACTTCAACCTTCTCAGTAGTAGAAGAATCATGCTTTTCCACAGAGGTGCAGTTTTAATGTTGTGGACCCTCATTAATGCACCTGCCAGGCCACTGTTTTGACAATATGTAGCTGCAATATGCAGCTTCCACTTTGAACTGTAAACTGAGCTTTGGCTTTGTTAACAAGCCCTGGTGCACTTACTGTATATCTGAGGAGTATAAACCTTAACAAAGCAATTACAAAAATACAAGACCAATTTTTCCAATGGATTATTAGTGTACTACACACTAAAAAAATGTGGTGATTAGGCGCATTTAAGAGATGTATCAGTGTTTCTCAATGGGCTTGACTTATCTAACTTGACCACTAAGGTGTGTTACACAGTACATACTAAGACAAACAATTAAATAATTAGAAATTTTTACCACAGCACTGTACTGGAGTGCTGTCAAGTGTTATCTGCATTGAAGCATCACATTACAACATACAATACAAACGCTGTTCCAATTGGCATCGGTAAATAGCAACTATTGCTCGTTAGCATCAGATCATTCCTAGTTAATTATTCTTCGGTCTCTCAGTGGCTGCACTTGCCAAGTTTCAGTAGAGTAACTCCCATCTCAATGTTGGTTCTCACAGATAAAATGAGCTTGTGAACATTCCTCTACATGTGCTGACTAGAAAACCTGAAATGTCACCTGTCTTATCATGCAAGATCAAATACAATCCTGTTCCAGATGTGTAGTTGCCACTGCCCTTAAGGAAAGGTGAAAAGCGTTCATTACATAATCTGCTAAAAAGTATTTTTTTGTGATGACCTTTTCTGAAAAGGTTAAGAATGTAACAGGTGAGGCCCTAATTTGGCACTTTATTGTGCTTCTCATGTAGGTCCCGTATGTGCATTAAAGCATGCATATAAATGTTTGTAATGTGCTTCAAGTGGTGGACACATAATTCATTAGTGTTACAGTGCAGAGTTCTTGCAGAACAGTCTAACAAAGCTTCTGTGTAAGATGAGGTAGCCATGAGATTACTTCTGCATTGTAGGTGTGTGGTTGGGGAGGTTTGTAATTTGTCTTACTTTCCCCACTGTTTCTGATCACCTGATCCATGTCAAAACTGAAAGTTGAATAGGTTGAGATTGTTAGATTACCGTCATCTCTCGCTATCATGTGTTAAAATAGGCCTAGTTCCCCCTTTAGCTTTGAAAGCACTGAGAGCAAATCTCAAAATGCTCAGTGATAGCCACTGTTTCAGCGAGTGCCCTGATACGTAATTTGTTTACATTGATAGTTATAATAGAATATAATAGTTAAGAATATAATAGAAAGCCAGCCCCAAGGGTCTGGAGCAGCCCTGTATTTCTGTACGACAACAATACAAAACCAAACAAAACACGTCCCATCTACCCAGTACTCTGCACCCGTATCACTGGACTATAACAAAACAAACAAACCAAACACCTTCCACCTCCCAAGTGCTGTAGGCCGACTCCCCAATGCTCACACACGCGTGCGTGCGTGTGTGTGTGTGTGTGTATAATATATATATATATATATATACAGTAAATAAATATGGTGTAAGATTTGCAGCATTCTCATATATAAATGGGTATGTATATATGTGTGTGTATATACAGTGGTGGCCAAAATTATTAGAACATCTGACAGATCTGAAAATATTGACCTGCTCCAAAACATAATTTCATTTCACAATGTTCATGAAACATGCAGATGGTTGCTCTGAATACAACAAATATCAGATGAAGTGAGTCCTACTGTTTTTATCCACTGTTAACTTTAATATCTGGTATATCCACCTTTTGAAGCAATTACAGGAGCACATCTCTCTGGCATAGTGTCAATATATTTCCTGAGAACTTCAACGCTAATGTTACCCCATGTGTTCTGCAACTCAAGCCAAATGCTTTCCTTTGAATGTACAATATATCCGTCCAGTTTATTTTCCAACTCGCTCCAAATTTGCTCGATGGGGTTGAGGTCTGGACTTTGAGGGGGCCAGTCCATCATTCTCAGTGTTCCAGCAGATTCTTTCCGTCACAGGTAGTTCCGGCAATAGTTAGAAGAATGTTTAAGGTCATTGTCCTCTTGGAAAATAAATCCAGGCCCAATAAGACGACTCCCAGATGGTACTCCATGCTTCACCAGAATGTTGTGGTATACTTTCTTAACCATGATGCCATCAAGTCACCAGTTCCTGAGGCTGAAATGGCGCCCCACACCATAATACGACACCCTCCGTGTTTAACTGTTGGCAAGAGACACTCATTTTTATATCTCTCCCCCTCCCTCCGTCGAACATACACTCTTCGCTTGTTGCCAAGCTGTTCAAACTTGGACTCATCAGTCCACAACACTTTATACCATTCTTCCTTTGTCCATTTCTTGTGTTCTTTTGCAAATTTCAGGCGTTTCACTCTATTTTTCTCTTTCAGTAATGGTTTCTTTGCTGCTATTCTGCCAACAGGTCTTTCTTCTCCCAGTTTCCGACACACAGTTCTTGAAGACACTGTTGCACCATTAGTCATTGTGGTGTAGATCTCGTCACGCAGTTCTCGTGAGGTCTTTCTTCGGTCCTTAAGACCGAATTTTGAGATGCTTCACTTGTCTGTCTGAAAGTTTATTTTTTCTACCTCTCCCCTTTTGGTTCTGGTGTGAATTGGTGGCATAATGGCGGTCTAAGGTGTACTTTACAGTGCTTGGACTGCATCTGAAGTCCTTGGCTATGCGGTGGTAACTCCAGCCAGCATCAAAAAGGGCCTTTATTCAAACCCTTCTTCACCTTAGCCATGTTCAAAGAGCAACATGTGCTTCAAGACTACTTCTAGAGGCTTTGAATTTATACCAATTGGTGGTGTGGCCTCAGTGACAAAACCCTGATGTTACCAATCACTTAATGAGCAGGACAGGCCTTGTACATTCAAAAGAATCACACAGCTGTGTCCTAAGACTCTTGCATCACCATCAATTTGACCACGATCACACCTGATTACACAAGTAATTAGGCTTCTTCTGTGAAGGAACATGATTGTGTGACATTGATAGTGACATAGGCCTAGCTTGTTTTTTGTAAGGAAAACGACCTAAATCTCCTTATGATGGCTCTATTCTATGGTTTATAGGGTTAGGATTATCATGCTTAGGAGTCATGACTGTAAAATTGTTTCTGCAGTACTGATGCACGTGTGGGACTGGCTGGGGGTTCATCTGGTTGGAATCACTGATTATTGAGGCCAAGTAACGGTTATAGGGAGCTTTTCTAGTCTTATCAACCAGTCAGAGCGCTTCACAATGGAAGCCGCATTCACACACACACATTCATACAGCAATTGGCAGCAAGGGTTCAGTATCTGGAGGGTTCAGTATCTTTATCCCAAAGTCAATTCAACTGCACTTGAACCACCGAACCACCAACCTTCTGACGAGTGAACGACCCGCTCTACTTCCTGAGCCACAGCTGCACTCAGTGAATGCATGGCAACAATCTTTCCCCATGGCTACATTCATAAACTGTGCTATTAGTTAATGTATATTGTGCAGAAAACAACCACAGCAACGACCCCTGCAAACAATGTTATAAGTAAACATTTTGCAGACAACATATAATATTTCCTGACATGGCTCCCCCAAAACATGTTTAAGCAATGCATATATGCATGAACATACAGTATGTTGCATGTGAGTTTAGTTCTTAGACTAGAGATAGCTCGCAGTGAGAGTGAAGTACTGGCATTTTCTTTTGGGGTGTGAATCAATTGTGCCCTAGAGCTCATTTCAATGCTACTACTGCACAGACTGGGAAGCCAACACCTATATCAGAGTTGTTTTCAACAGGTATCAACAGCTCCAATTCTGTCAGAACAAGAAATCTGCTCCACTTTTAAGCCCTAATTTTTATGCAAAATGTACTGCAAGCTGACAGTAATGCAACAGAGAACCAAGTGGTAAACTACCTTTTTAAAATTGAAACTAAAAAAAAAAAAAGAAAAGTGTAATAGATATACATATTGTGCAACTAGTGACACTAACTGAACCTTGGCGACCATAGCAAACTATTAAAACACAGAGTATGGTATGAGTATTGAGGATAGTATGTACAGTGTCCTCAAGCACCCACAAGCTGCAGGCCCGAACACATAAATAACAGGGTGGTGGAATTAAATAAATAACTCTGGAATTCCAGACTCATTTCTTAATGTAGATCTTTCCCGAGTTATCCTTTCACTTTAAAAGATTATCATTTTTACTTCAAACTCATGTCATGTTTACTTTTGTTTTCTTTGAAATGACCATTTTGTTTAAGACATCGTCACTGTGTGAGCTCTACTGTGATTCTAATTCTGTGCAGAGGGTAAGTAGCTTGCTGCCTGCAGGGAACCTCCTACCAAACCAGTTTCCTCTCGAAGGTTATAAAGACTTTCACCCTCTTTATCTTACTATTAAATCTAAAACTTGTTTTACCGTTGGTTCTCAATATTTGAGAAACTAAAACAAAATCAACACCACAGCTGTTTCTCTCAAAGTGGTTTCTATCTGTATATATCTATACATGTATTTATTTATTTTAAGTCAAATGTGCTTCCTCTCCTCATTCACCATTCTGTCACCTCTAGTCCCAGATTACATTCACCAAACATGTTTTTATGCCCCATTAAAGTACATTATATTCCAAACTCCTTTAATAATTCTGTCAATTTACGTTTGTCATCTTATTTGGGTATGTATTTCTGAAAAAAATCATCCATGTTGTTATTTAACCATGCATGCAGTTTAGGTTTGATTTTTTTCCATCCAGGTTTTAGTGTTTCTGCCTCCGTCCCAATACAGTAGAAGTTATCATGCAGAGCATTGAAATATATGCTAGATTTAACAGATTTTAGTGTGGTTATTTTTTCATAAGCGTAATGTCACCATGTCTTTAGGTGTGTATGCACAAATATATACATACAATGTATTGACATGCGAACATTTAAACGTGTGTTTTGCAAATCCAGTGATTTTATCTATTTAAACTCTATTCATATTTTATCTATCTTGCCAGAGAGTGAAAAGTAAAATGATGAACCCCCACCCCTCTACCCCACCCTCTTATTCCTCCAACCACACACACTTCTCAAGAAAGCCCCCAGTTAATAAAGTAAAGATGTCTTTGCCAACATGTCTTTCCTCCCCTCTCACCCCAGGCTCTGATGCCATTCCTCTGTGAGCACCTGGGTGTGTCAAGCCCCGATCATTTTACAGGGGTGGCACTTTTTACCCGTCCAACAGGATGAGCGGCCTCCACGTCAGTCTACCTGCCTGCAAATGCACCTTCCAGGATCCAGGTAATTGGAAGAGCGCTGAGGGGGAGGTGCAGCGGAGGTGGAGCTCACTCGCACCTCCTCCACAGTCGGAGGCAGATAAAAGTCCATCGCGGACAGTTAGAAGACACTCAGAGGGACTTGACTCTCCTCTTTGTGTGCTCCACTGCTCTGCCAGATCTCTCTCTATCTGCTCCTCCTTTCCTCTAAATTCTTCCTTTTCAGAAGAAACAAATCCAGCCATGACAAGCTACAGAACTATGAGCGTGAAAAAAGTCGTTTCCAGCTCAGGCGGTGGTGGAGGTGGTTTCAGTAGTGGAGGTGGTTTCAGTGGTGGAAGCAGTTTCGGTAGCAGCCGTATGTCTGTAGGAGGAGGAGGAGGAGGAGGATATTCCTCACGATCTGCCATTTCTATAAGGCCTACAATTGCAATGTCTTCCAGCTCATTGAGGTCAAGCATGGGTGGTGGTGGTGGTGGTGGTTTTGGTTATGGCAGTGGCGGCGGTTTTGGTGGTGGCGCTGGTGGTTTTGGCAGTGGTTACGGCGTCGGTCTCGGTGGCGGCGGTGGCGGCGGTTTCGGCGGCGGTTTCGGCGGCGGTCTCGGCGGCGGTGGAGGTATGGCAATTGCTCCAATCACAAACGTCCAAGTCAACTCGAGCCTGCTGGCCCCCCTGAACCTTGAGATCGACCCCAACATCCAGACTGTCCGTACCCAAGAGAAAGAGCAGATCAAGACTCTAAACAACCGCTTCGCCAGCTTCATTGACAAGGTGAGTGCCCCTTTACTGTTGGTTACTGAACCACGCATCAGTCTCAAGTTTGTGTCCCACCATGACATGTCATAAACTGTTTAAATTCAGAATGGTTTGGAGGTGTCAGCTCAAAAATCATAGATGTTGATATGAATGAACTGAGGAATATGAAATATTAGGAGTAGATGAGGGATGCTCTGCACACAGTAGAGTTAATTGGTTTGTCCAAATGTGAATAGCTGCAATATACTGTCGCTGAAGGGCCACCCGAGCTCATTAAATATTACACAACCACTGAGCCAAACCTGAGTAATGTGCACACTTGGGGCCTAGCTAGAGCTAACTCTGAAACTACCAAGCATGACATTACTAGTATAAATATGATTCAGTCATTTTCATCTCTCACAGTGCTCTCAAAGCAGCACTGTGCATTAGCCTTTACACTGAAACTGAAAGCAGACCTCTGCTCCTTAAACTTCTTTTTTGACTATATGTGGCCCCTTGCCAGCTGCCTCTGTGTGCAGCGAGAGGCAGGAAACACTAGAGTGGTCATATCCAGTGACTGGTGGTTCTCAGTATGACAGGGAAGAAGATATCAGGTTATCACCTATTCCCATGGCAGCAAGGACTCGCAAGCTTGCAACGGTGCTGCACAAAGTGGACTCGATCTTCACTATTTGCAATGCATTGAGCAATACTTATATTTTCAGTCAAGGTTTGAGGTAAAGTCTCAAAACCTTTGCATGAACTTTTGTCCTTTGTCCCATTTGAAGAGGGACAATACAATAACGGGTTTTTAATTCACCCATCTGCACTGTCATGTATAATTAAAGACCTTGTGAAGAAGATGAGGGACCTTTTCTCTCAGGTAGAAATGAAAAAAGAATTGGCCACACCCTGTGTGAGAAAATGCTCACTTAGCTTTTTCTGCAGTGTGCATATACCACACCTCATCTGTCCTCGCACAGGTGATCCGATCGCTTATCTGTATGAATAATTAAGCATTCCGATTATGACAAGTAGTAGTAGCAGAAGGATAGTGAGGATCAAGTGTTTCATTAACAGTTTAAGTATTTTTTTTTTTTTTATGAAAAGCCATCTTTACACAAATGATGTATCTTTAAAGCATCCTCACTCAACTGATGAGACAGTTAATAGCTTGAGACGTGGTTACTGAGAGTTGAGGCAGGCAAGTTCACCCAGTCAAAGTCCTGGAGGCAAAGGGAGCGGCAGAGTCGAAGCTTTAAATGGAGGGGCAAGGCTGAGGTGTGGCACTGTATACCTCGCCTGGCTTAGAGAGACACATACACACCCAAAAGGAAGGGATGGGCTCTACTCTGTGTAGGCTTGAAACCTTGGCGGAGCATTCCAGCTGTGACTTGCATGAATCTTCTGTTTTCTAGGAACAGAAGTGTTTCATGTTTCTCAGGAACTTTGTCATTCGAGCAAGTGCAGTTCATTGACACTGCGCAGAGAGGCTCCACGTTGGATCATATCTAGAGTATCCCTGCCCCGAAGGGCTTTTCCATACAGCAGCTGCCAGCACACACAGATGTGGCACGATGGAACACCTGGGGAAAAGCAAAACAAAGAAGACAAACATTTTTGTTACCTCCGAGAGAGCAGGCCTCATCATGAATTACAGTAAATATGATCTATTCTGAGGCTGTTCTGTGTCTATAGAAACCGGCGCCCATGGCCATGCCACTGCTCATGCCACCCATGGAAAGATAAAATGTGAACAGACATCGCCAAGCACACAAATCTATTATGTAGTTCTACTGATGTGCAATTCTGATCTGATAATAACCCCTAACCCTTATTCAAAGTAAAACCATTTTTCCCCAACTGACAGTGGATCTTAACTTGTGCAAATGATTTTACCGTTCAGGTGCGCTTCCTGGAGCAGCAGAACAAAATGCTGGAGACCAAGTGGAGCCTGCTGCAGGACCAGACCACCACCCGCTCCAACATCGACGCCATGTTCGAGGCTTACATTGCCAACCTGCGCAGACAGCTGGATGGGCTTGGCAATGAGAAGATGAAGCTGGAGGGAGAGCTGAGGAACATGCAGGGACTGGTGGAGGACTTCAAGAACAAGTGAGTTCATACCAGAGGAGGAAACAATTCGTGTCACATCTTTGAACACTACCTACAGTAGTTGCTACCCACAGTCATTATCCATCAGCTAATTTTTCTTCCATTTGTTTGTGTCAGATATGAAGATGAAATCAACAAGCGCGCCACCGTGGAGAATGAGTTTGTGCTCCTCAAGAAGGTGAGAGTAGATCTGCAATTATAAAGCCTGTCGCTCCACCATGTCATTAACAATAGCTGAATGAATTATTGTTTCCCTCTAACGCATCACAAATTTCTTTCTTCTTCTCCATTCACAGGATGTAGATGGCGCCTACATGAACAAAGTTGAGCTGGAGGCCAGGGTTGATGCCCTTCAGGATGAGATTAACTTCCTCAGGAGCGTCTATGAGGCGGTAAGAAAAATGAACCACACCTCACTCGTATTAGGTCTTTTCTCAAACACTTTACCTAAGATTATAGTGGCGACTATTGACAAGAGAAATAGATTTACTACCTTTACTCTCTAACTGTTTTAATTTCACTTCTGCAGGAACTGCGTGAACTTCAGGGACAAATCAAGGACACCTCAGTCATTGTGGAGATGGACAACAGCCGCAACCTGGACATGGACGCCATTGTGGCTGAAGTCAAGGCTCAGTATGAGGACATCGCCAACCGCAGCCGTGCTGATGCTGAGTCATGGTATCAGCAGAAGGTAGGCAGAGAGAAGAACCATCACCAACAAGTCCAATGTGAAATGCACACCCTGCAAAGAGGTCTGTGGAATTTGTAATAACAGTTGTTTTTAATCTTATCTCCCTTCAGTACCAGGAGATGCAGGTCAACGCTGGCCAGGCTGGAGCTGACCTTCACAGCACCAAGAGTGAAATCGCTGAACTCAACCGTATGATCAGCCGCCTCCAGAATGAGATCGAGTCAGTCAAGGGACAGGTAAGCTTACAGTCACAACTGTATTACCTGCATAACAGTTCAGTTCAATTATAGACCTATCACGTGGGTGCAAAATATTTTTACAATGATGTTAGTTTTACGAACACCTGTTAAAAACCAGATGCTGATCGTGTGAGAAGCATTTTGAAAAAGAAATCTCTGCCATCTTTCCAACCTCTCAGCGTGCCAACCTTGAGGCCCAGATCGCTGAGGCCGAGGAGCGCGGTGAGCTGGCTGTGAAGGACGCCAAGCTCCGCATCAGGGACCTGGAAGACGCCCTGCAGAGAGCCAAGCAGGACATGGCCCGCCAGGTCCGTGAGTACCAGGAGCTCATGAACGTCAAGCTGGCTCTGGACATTGAGATCGCCACCTACAGGAAGCTTCTGGAAGGAGAGGAATCCAGGTAAACACTCAGCTATTTTGGACATTTAATCTTCTCAGTGTATTGCATCACATTGTGCAGGCGGCAGCATCAGCAGCTCAAATTGCTCATTTATGTACCTCTCTGCAGAATTTCCTCCGGTGGTGGATCTGCAACCATCCACATACAGAGCTCAAGCAGCGGCTTTGGTATGTATCAACATTTCTGTACATTTCAAGTCATTTTTAAGTCAGTTCTATGGTATTCATGAAGAAATAACATCAATAAAACATCACTTTTATTGATGTGTTTTAATGAAAACAGCATATGACATAAGAAAATTCAAATTTCTGCCATGTTCTCTGAAAACATCTTTTTTCATCACCAGGAGGTGGTATGGGCGGAGGCATGGGCGGAGGCATGGGCGGCGGCATGGGCGGAGGCATGGGCATAGGCGGCGGCTATGGCAGCGGCCTGAGCTTGGGCGGCGGCGGCGGCGGCTATGGTAGCGGCATGAGCATGAGTGGCGGCGGAATGGGCCTGTCAAGCATGAGCATAGGAGGAGGCGGTGGCAGCAGCATCAGCCAAAGAAGCAGCACCATAGTCTCTTCTCGCCGTTACTAAAAATCACAGTTGTCTTTCCCTCCATTTTTCTTTCTTCATCTTTATTTTCTTTGTCTTTGTCCCCACCACCTCTTGCCTTGCAGACACAGGACAGCCATTTGACCATTTACAACTAGCAGATCCATTAATGGTGTAGCTCTCTTTGGCATTTAGTTCCTGTGTACTGCTTCTTGGCACCACATACCCACAGAGAGTCAGTGATTACATCCAAGTACAAGTAAGAGCAGAGAGATTATTAGACTGGAAAAACAAAGAGCAACAGATTCGTGAGTCAGTCCTCTCTTTTGATCAGTCAGCCAGGCTGCCTTTTGGTTGCTGGATGTGCTGTTGTGTAGACAAGAGGATACTTGTAGTGTCATGACAGAGAATCCTTACAACCAACAATCATTGCACACAAAATGACAACAGCAGTTTGCACAGAAGGAGGTGTGGATGTGGCACTTTGTCTTGAATCTATAAAGCATACATGGCAGGCAGCCAAATAGTGTCACACCTATAACTCCTCTCTAATGTCTCTTATGCTGTCACACATCTGTCATCTTGTTGTGCAGTTTGACATCATCAAAAGCAGCCACACATAACACTTTCATATCTGATTTTTGGGATCCTCTTTTTCTTCTCCTGTTGGAGGGAAAATGAGCTCTCCGTTCAGTATATTGTTTTTTTGTTTTTTTTTATCATTCCTTTTACTTCCATTCTCACTCTGAATAAAAAAAAAAACATGGTTATGGCTGACTTGGACAACCAGATTTATTGTTGTGAACTTGTACCAACAAAACATTTGAAATAAATCTGTGTTCATATCCACTCTGGCAGATCTGTTTGTCGTTAATTGTTGGTGTTGCACGACTTTACAATACAAATCATTTTATAATGGACACTTTGCTAATCAGGTTTGACAGTTTACAATGATACATTTAAATTAATTTCACACCAAAGTAAACAAAAGCAGGGTTTTCATTTGTAGCCCACGACTATGGATTGTATTGGCTATATGTAGCTAGTAGTCTACAAGCTAATGCTAAAACTGAGTTGGTTGAAAACTGGCCTGCTCTTAATATTTCCAGCTGAATTGTTTTAAAACTAGACAGCTGTGAACTGGTCTGAAAAGTGCACTTGATGGCTACCTACATGTTATAGTGGTCTACAATTCCCTCTGGCAAAAAAATCAACATCCTCACTAGCTTGATGATCCATGTGGAAGATATGAAAATTAAGAAATATTTCTCTTGCGTAGAGCTGGTTAGCCCTAGGACTATAATCCAGTATTAGATAGATAGATAGATAGATAGATAGATAGAGACGTAGAAAACACTTTAACCCAACAACATTGGTTAAACTATAAGCTTAAGACAAAAGGATGAGAGGATGAGATATAGGTGATGAAGTTGATCCAATGCTAGTTTGGCTGCTAACTATAAGCTAGTTAGCAGGGAATGCTAGGGCAGACGAGCACAGTTAATCCATTCCTTACACTTATGCCTTTTGTTTTTGGCTTTGGAAAGATAGTGTCATTCCCACACAGTCCATTCACCTCCACGCTCACTTCTAACCAATGAATTTTAGTTTTCGGCACTGCAATCTTCGGTAAAAGTTTGTGGTAGTCGTCCATGGAGAAGCAGGGCGTCTTGCTGTTAATTAGCTGTGGCCAAGTACTATGTATCCAGTTACCGCAGTTCAGGCTTATGCTGTTGGTAGGGCACGCTCATGCAGTACTGAAAAAATGTTGAAATATGGCAATAGCCTACTATATCTACAAAATTATTATCATCCCCGTGATTTATCAGTGTCCAGGAGCCGCTGATTGTATTTTCAAGAGATAACACACAAACATAAAACATCTTGTAGAAGCTACTCTGACAGTAGAAACAATAATGTGGATATATTTAGCACTGAGGAGTCATTCATGTTTTAAATGAGTGGTAAGATAACTTTAAAGGAAGCTATCTGCCACATGGACCTGGGAAAAATCAAATTTTACTGACATCTTTTCTCACAGCTTGACAAATGAAATCCTTTGACATGCAAAATCACCCTTCATCACTCAGCACCTCAGCAAAACATTCTGCAAAATGACTCAACTGGAGACAGAAATATTATAGAGGTGCCACACCTATGACCAAGAAGTAAAAACGGCACTGCAAGTTGGTGAGGTTTATATTCAAAGTCTGCCAAACATGAGAGCAACGAATGATGAGTTCAACATGCCCATGCAAACACATGAAACAATGGAGCTCACTGGAGGATGTTGGAGTGGTGATGGGGTGTGACACGAGAGGCATGTCCGTCTGTGGGATGCACTGAATGATGAAGGTAGAGGAAAAGATAAAAGATAAGGCAGAACTTAATTCATCCAAAGGAAATGTTTGGGCCCAAGACTCTCAGTTTAAATTACATTTCTATAAGCGAGGGCACCAGAATAATTAAAATGTAGCACAGATTGCACCGATGGGAAAGTGCTTTAATGTCTTGGTTTTTATACTATAACTGCTTAAGTATGACCATGGTGATTCTTCCTCAGGCTGAGATTCATCAGGAGATTCATCCATGATGATGAGCAACACCTGCCCTTGGCTTGATTGCACATGTGCAAAACAAAGGTCAAGTGTATGGTATTGACAGCCTGACAAAATGCATTGCCTGGGCACGCCTTCACAGTGGTCGAGGCTCGTTAAAGGGTCGTTAAACTACTAGTTTAATAACCTGTAGTTCACTACTACACTCAACTCTGGTCATGCTGCTAGTGTGAGGTCATCTCTTTATCTGAAAAGCCACCGACAAGGAATATTTTTAAATTTCTCAGATGAAAACCATATTATTATACTGAACTGCAAAAACTGAATGTAAGAAAAAAGAATACTTTCAAACTAACAGGGACCATCGCCCTACTTCTTCATCATTTGTATGATCAAATGCTTCCCTCTAGTGGTCGACTCTATTATCTGATGATTTACAGTATTATAATATTTATTGTCAGATCTTTATTGGCAGTTTTTTTAAGTAATTTTTTTTTTTTTTTACAACGGGGACAGCAAAGGACCTGAGCAACCTGAGACTCCAGGCGCCTAAACCATGTACAAAAATTTAAAAAAGTTAAAACACTTTCCACAAGATGTCCGTAAACGGTCTCTAAGATGCTCTTGCTTACATCTCATGAGTCCAGTTTCCTGATTATAGATAGAAGCTGCGTGTCTGTCTAGCTGGGCGTGGCTTCCAGGTTCCAGCACAGCTGTTCTTCATCTGCCAATCAACTCCACATCCTGCGGCAGCATTTAAGCCTGGCTCATCTCTGCATTCTCTGCCAGGTTGTTCAATCGCATTTGTGTGATATTGACGCTACTGCCAAGGCATTATGTTTTATCTCAGTAATTCTTCAAATTTGGCAAAATCGTTCCCTTGGACTCAAGGTTGAACTGATTAGATTTTGGTGGTCAAAGTTCAAAGACAGTGAGATTTCACAAAACACGTTTTTGGCCATAACTCACAAATTTGACACAATTTAACCCAAATGTGTATAAAGATAAAATGAAGTGATGACATTTTATATCCAAATGGTTAAAGGTAACTTCACAGTGACATCATAATGTTTTTCAAAAACACCTCTGGCCATTATTCAACCCTGTTTTCCCGTGCTTCAGGTCCAAATCCTTGTCACCTGCCACGTTTAGCCCAGTCTCATCATTTCACTAGTTTGGATTTTTGTTTGCCTGCCCTCCTCAGTTGATTCCTTCCTGTTCAATAACTCAGCTCTAACTAATATTGCCCTTTCAGAGCACTTTTTATTTTAATGATTATGATTGAATATTCAGGACTGAACGCTTTTTAATTCTTCCTGTTGCTAACCAGCTATCCATTTTGATACTCCTTTTTTTGCCATAGATGTAATGTACATAGAAGGTCCTATCATGGCTTATGTCCATGATAGGCCTTAAATTAGTATGAGAAAAAAATCCCAAAACAAATACGTTTGGTTTAAAAAAAAAAAAAAAAATTTCAATACTAAAGATCAGGTTGTTTTAAAACATTTAAAAACATTATATATTATTATCATTATTCATTCATACATATATAATATATATATATATATATTAAATTTTTTTCACCAAAATTGTACAGGTTTGCAAATGATTTGTCGGCCCACTTGCACTACCTCCACCGCCCACCAGTGGGCCCCTGTTTTAGACAGGTGTAGATGTTTCAGTATTAATCAGTGTTGCAACTCCAGTATGATGATTCTAATGTCATTAAATTAACAGCATGCCATTTTTTTACGTTTTTTTTTATTTGAAAACACTTGAGTAAAAGCAATGATGATCAACAATAAATGCCCATATCTTTACAAATGAGTCCTAAAGTGCCATTGCACTAAATGTCATTTACATATTATGAAACGAACACAACTGTCCATGTGAGATGAAAGGTAAAACGTAAAAAAGTATTTATTATCATAAACCAAGGTTATCTTTTTACTATATACTTGTATATACAAGTACACACATACACATACATACACATACATTTTTTTAATAGCCTTCAACCTTAACTTAAAGTCTATCACGAACATGTGACATTTCACAGAGCGGTGAAGTGTTCTGCTGATGAAAACCATGAGATGTAGTCAAAAGTCTCAGTGGTAGAAAGTGGATGTTAAGTTAAGATTATTTTGCCACTGTAATTTTCCTTATTGAAATGACAAGACAACATTTTATAATGAAGTGGTTCAGTGTTTTTGCTGAAGTCTGAGATACAATCCAACTGCCCCTCCACATTGACTTCAACTTAAACTTCAACTCTCACACTCTCTGTTCTCTCTCTGTCCACGACAGGCCACTGTAACAAGTAAAGCTTCCCTTACGTAAAATGCATTTGAACTTTTTTTATTATTATTTGTTTCTCTGAGTTTGACAGTGGTGTTTACCTTTTGTAACATGTGGGTATGAAAACCAAACACTTGGAGGCGCCAGCACATCACAGCGTCCTACATGGCTGTCTTACTGGGGTTGTCGGGGTCGAAGGTCATGATCTCCATGTGGATAAGACCTGATTGGATTAAAAAAAGAAAAAAAGGAAAGTGCCGACTTTATTTTAGTACAGAGTATATTGTGGTACTTTTACAAGTATTGATCATTTTTAAATACTGCAATACTTCAGATTTAATAAGAGAATTTATTCCAGTGGTTCTCAAAGTAGGGTCCCGGGACCCTCAGGGGTCCTTGAGGGGGTTCCTGGCAAGAAGGGGAATAATTTATATTCACCTTAATTTCATCCATAAGTAACACAATGACAGAATAGATGACTATTTGTTCTATGGGTTTCAAACACTTTCTGTAATAAAACATCTAAAAGCAAACATCTTATGTGATGGGGGTCCGTGGTCTAATTTGTTTCAGTTTCGGGTCCTTGATGTGAAAAAAGTTTGAGAGCCACTGATTTATTCTCCATTCTGGTTTCACTTTTCATATGTGTACTGCAAGAGTCTCAACCTCCAAGTACCAGTCAGCTCCAGCCTGTCCTACACAGCCATACTTACTCTTCCACTCGCCAACAGCGAGCTCCAGGCTCTCGAAGGAGTCGTCGTACGTCTCGGAGTCCGGCTCACACTCTGGGTCATGATATTCAGCCAGGAAGGGATGGGACAATCCCTGCTTAGCTGTCAGCCTGGTCTCTGGATCCAGCAGCAGCATCCCCTCCATTAGATCTACAGCTGGAAACATCGAGACAGAAAACAGAAAACTTTTACTATATTTGAAAGAAACCACCACTTGGCCATGAGGCTGAAGTTTCTGGCTTTTTTGACACAGAACCTATTTTAAAGTTAAATCTCCCCACTCACTGCAGTTTTAAGAGTCACTACATCTCCAATTGTTATAAATTTATAGCAGTAAGAAATTATATTGGTGACTATCTAGTTCAAAGAAGTCATAATAGAGAAGTTGGGTGCATATTTCATATACAAGATTTTTTTTTTAATTATGAGTGGAGCATGATGAAGTCTTAATCTTAGCGAAAATTTAAGACATGTAAAGAGATTAAGGGTTCTTTTTTCTTTCTTTCTCTTTATCAATTTAAGCATAATATATTTCATTTGAAGTCAACAAGTAGAAGCAGTTCAATGCACCATTTTCATCCATGGATGGAAACACTTCCTTGAAGTTTTTCTTTTTTTGCAGAGGGA
Organism: Seriola aureovittata; assembly: GCF_021018895.1. NCBI lineage: Eukaryota > Metazoa > Chordata > Actinopteri > Carangiformes > Carangidae > Seriola > Seriola aureovittata. The sequence continues at coordinate 17,277,327 of NC_079372.1, forward strand.
GACCTTGCACATATGACTGCGCCTGGAAAACAGGTGATAAAGGTTATATTTTATTTCAAACCAAGAGCTTATAACAAAGAAAAGACCATAACAAAAAAAGAGCAAAGACACAAAGATATGTAAAATAAAAGTAATTTTCCACTGATATCTGCATCTATGCGTTGGCTTCAATACCAAATATGAGGTCAACAAGCTGCAGATGTAAGATGGAAAAATATGACACGTAGACAAGAGAAAACTCACATCTTTGCTCTGCATCTTCTGAACCAGGGACGAGTCTGGTGTTCCTGTCAGGTGGAGGATCTTTTTCAGCTGATCAATACCTGCACAGGCTGGTTAGGGAAGCCTCTGAATGCACAGCATGCAGCATGTAAATCTCATGTCAGAGCGGTCACATGTATGGAAGACATAGTTTAAAGGGCTAATTTGTATGTTTTCTCTGCCTTTCAGTTGAAAAATTTGTATTCAAGACCAAACCAAGATCCCCCTAATGACATCATCAGATAATCTTCACACATCTCCCGCCACAGCCACAGAGGCCATTAAACAACAGTTTTACAGTCTGAATATGACAAATAAACTGACCTTTATGTGTAAAATAGAGTCTAACAATGCTGGACCTGTTTTCAGAAATCCTATGTTTTAAACATTAAAGGAGGGACAGGGTGAGTTTCCTGCTGCTCTAGTTGAACCAAAGACTGTAAATAAAGATAGATGTAGCCTTTGTGACGTCAGGCACAGGTTTCTGAGGCGATGTTTTGAAGTATCACCATCTTGGTGAGTCCTAACTCCCGGCTAATCCCAAAATGGGCAAAAAGGTGGGGCGAGTGAGGAGCTGACACTTTGGTGCATGCTGATTTGTAGCAAGCATACACTCACCCACCTGTCACTCAAAGTGGCCACGCTCCCAATTACACATAACTTTAAGCCTTAATAAAATCTAAACAGGTGAGATGTATTTAAAAAAATGTCATTTCAATATGGGAGTCTATGGGGATTGACTTGCTTTTGGAGTCAGCCTCAAGTGGCCATTAGAGGAACTGCAGTTGTTGTAATGTCCATGTTGGCTTCATTCTTCAGCCCTGGCGGTTGCTGCTTGAGTTGAACATGCACAGCTTTAGTACAACCCACTGTGCTGAATGTGATAGGATACTGTCATGTCCTGGGAAAAGCACCTTGCCAGTAATCATCTCTGCCAGGATACAGGCGGCTGACCAGACATCCACTGTGAGGGACAGAGAATTTTATTAATAAAAATGTAATATTTTGTCGTAGCATCCTGCATTATTCTGCTATATTTTTTTCTTTAATAAAATGACTATTTGTATTAAAGGAAGATAATATTATTACCTGTCTGACTGTAGTGCATCCAGTTGAATATGACCTCTGGTGCTCTGTACCAGCGGGTCACAACATAACCAGTCATTTCACTCTCTGTCTGTCTTGCCAAACCAAAATCCAGGATCTGGGAACAGTGACAGTTAGCTTCACCACTGACAATCTGAAGTAATCTCCACAATTGATTTTTCAAAGGTCAAAGAATTTCAAAAAGGTTGAGTTAAATATTTAAAAAGTAAAATGTAAATTGCTGAAGCTGATCATCATCTTAATTGTTTTTTTGTTTGTTATTTTTTACCTACCTTTAATTCACAGTTTTCATTCACAGCAAGGTTACCGGGCTTCAGATCCTGAAATCAAACCACATGAGGTTTCTTAAAAGCACAAAGCCTCTTGCAGTAAATAAAATATGAAATGGTTAAAGCAATACTTCGACACTTTGTGAAATACGCTCCCTTGTTCCCTTGGTGAGAGTTAGATGAAAAGACTGATACCACTCTTGTGTCTGTTTGCTAAATATGAAGCTACATGCAGCAGCACAGTTAGCCTAGCTTAGCATGAAGAGTGGAAACAGCTAGCCAGGCTCTGTCCAAATTCCTACAAGCTCCTTTAACGCTCACAAATGAACATGCTACATTCAGTTTGCAATGTTGGGCAAGATATTTGAAACAGGAAGTGCTGCTTATCTAGCAGTGGAACTGAACACAGAGCAGAAACACTTTCTTGACGACATTAATCGCTACAGGAGTCTTGGTCGTGGTTGCATGTGCTTGTTAGAACTTAACACTGTCTTGGCCACGGAAACACTGAACGACTCCCTCCCACAACCACAACAAAACATGAATGACATTACACCTGAACACAACATTAATAAAACAACAACAACTTCTTTTGTTACTGAGCCCAGGTCCAGCAAAGCCGCCTTGAAACGACAACCCATATCCAAACCCTTCATGGTCATGAAATTGAAACACACTCACTTTTAAGACCCATGTGGAACTGAAGGTAAAAATTAGATTTTTGTACAGAAACAGATCATGTATCTCGTCTAGTCGAAAGACCATTATACGATCTAAAATCTCGTCTGCTCTTGAAAATGGCTGAAGCCTCTCGACTCTGTGTATCACAGCGCACTGCGCTTCATCTAAGGTGACACTTTACTCACTCACCATTGCATCCCATGTGAAAAGGTGGGTTGGTCCTCCTTAACAAATAGAAGGGAGCCGCATTGTGTGTTGTTTATTTCTAAAACTGTCTAGTTATCTCCGCTCTTACATTTAAATACAGCACTTACAACGTCAGGTCACAGGACATTTTAACTTGCTCACAAGGAACTCAGAAAAACTGGATTCAACTACTGTGCTGCATAGAAATGGAAAGAGCTCCAAAACAATATGAAGTTACATTCTCTTATTTCACTGGAACATTTTAAAAGGTTGTGCTCATGTTTCTACAATCACACTTGCACATGCTTTTCTTTTCTTATGTGAAAATGTATAATGTATGTCTGTGAATTATCTGTGTCCATTTTAATGCCTGTGAATTTGTGCGTGTCTGTCGATGTAAACACTGTATATGTCTATTTTTGTACACAGGTCTCTCTTGAAAAACAGATCCCGATCTCAGTGAGACAACCTGTTTAAATAAAGGATTTAATAATAATTTTACTGATGTATTACTGCACAGCGCTGGTCAACTGTTTAATCCGTATAGTAATGGAAGTATAAAAAAGTGAAGTTGTGGTTATACTGAGGGGGTTTTGTGTGGGATGGAGGGGCGCAGTGACTTCAGGAAGTCGTTAGCTGTTTCCCCATATTTCCAGTCTTTATGCTAAACTAAGTGGCTGCTGCCTCCAGCTTCATATTTAACAGCAAGAAAGTGTAGAATTGTATTTTCCATAATGTTGAACTGTTCTTTTAAGTGTATGACACACGCTGATTATGAGGGAGACGTGGAGGGTACAGTAAGTGGTGTATTATAAAAAGGTTCAAATACCAACCCGATGAATGATCCCTGCAGAATGAATATACTGTGAAGGAGGAGAAGACAGATTATAGATTATAGATTGCAGAATACAGACAAACTAAACTGTACATACACAGTAATGTTTGTGGGCAGAGCAGGTAGACGCACACGCTTATCACCCTCTGGCTCTCTGAATGCGAGGGTTGTGTTTGTGTTTTGTGCGTCCCTATGGGCGTCATATAAAACATCCTGTAGTATAAGAATGAGGTAAATCAATATATAAACACTTACCTGGAGTCCTCTTAAAAGCTGGTAGAAAAGGTATGTGATGATGCGATCAGTTAAGCGCTTCCTCTTCATAATGTGACCAAGATCCTGGGCCACAAATGGCATCACCATATAACTAGAGAGAGAGAAGAAAAGGCATAAATAAACAGAAATAGATGAACGGACACAAAGTTGCCCTCAGCACTGTGGCTGATAAGAGCTTGTTACTATGCTGAGGAAATACATCAGTGCAAAAAAAAAAACAAAACAAACAAGAATAAGCTTGCTCTCGTTCATCACACACACTGAACTTCTCATGCATGCACACACACGCACGTAGAGTGTCAACAAGCTGCAGCAACTCGCAGAAGAATGTGGCTCCTGACTCCCCAACTCACAAGGTTTGGAATTTCTCCAGTGTGGAGTCAGGTGTGAAGACGTCGAGGAGGCAGATCACCTTCAAGGAAAAAACACAGTGAAGACATTAACATAGAACATGACTGTTCATTCACAGACCTATGAAACACATAGTAAACATCTGTGTAAACATCTGGCTTAAATGTTATATTTCTGTTGCCTCTCTGTTTCTAAGGTATAACAGCCTCTATCTTTAATCTACGCAGTCACTGCTGTGATGTTTCTGCACTGCATTTCCCAGAGATCCCCTCTGCAGGACTTGTGCATCTAGTACTGACATCATTGTCAAGGGTGCACTACAAACAATGAAAACGTGTACCTCAAAACCTGGTGGACAAAATTTCACAAAACTTGGCGCACATGTTCTGGTGGCGAGTATAAACCAAAGTCTGAAGTGCCGTATTGATTAATGAGAGTGAGTGTGGCCTATTCATCAATATCTGCTATTGTAAGCCTTTGCTCAATGTGTAGAGAGCTGGAACGAGCCAGAGACACGAAAATTGTCAGTGTATGAAGAAATAATATTCATCTACTTTGCATAATTAACCCGCGACAACGCCACTTGTGGCTACAGTTGTATTTCCTGTTTGACCTCATGTTCATCAGTTCTAAACAGAAAACGACAACACAAGATATAAAGTTCATGCAGGTTTTTTCTTGCCGAGTCTCCATATGACAAAAGATTTTAAATAAAGTCAAAACTCATTGAATATGGTGTCCTGCAAAGACTAAAAGACCATTATGTGAGTGTTTGTAGTTCCTCAACGGTTTTCAGTGAAACTACTGAATCATGAGGGCTGCTGTCCGGGACCATCAATCACATTATGGGCTTTTGTTTAACGGTCAACAAAGTTTGTTTATTCTCAAAATTGAACAGTTTTTGTAAGAGAAAGAGGAAAAATGGAGAAGATTGTGAGCAAAATTAAAACTTCAGTAGCTCATCTGAATGTCTTATATAAAATGAGGTGACTTTACATAATAGAATCACAGTGTATTATAACACATTCACATCTTAGGAATATGACAGGGAGTCTGTGGTGCTTAGACAGGCGATTGTATTGTATTGTATCATATTAATAAAGTTTTTTTCATGTAATTGTGTCCACCCTCAAAAACCAGCCATACCCACTTCCTGTCAGGCTCTTACGTTTTCATGCTGTATGTGGCGGAGCAGCCGGAGCTCCCTGTAGGCCCGTTTGGCATGGATGAGGGACTGGAAAGGCCGATACAGCTTCTTGATGGCCACCTTGTCCTTGGTCTTCTGGTCAATGGCGGAGCTATAAGTGGCAATAAAACATAGTATTAAACACACAGTGTGTAACTTCTGCTGCTAGGCAGTGATGTCATGAAATAGCGAGGGGTCATGGGAGTTGTCAGAACAAACCCACCAGGTGATTATAACCAGTAGAAACACTGAATAGAGTAGTTTTACATTTAAAGTCAGTGTTTTGCCGAAGCTATACAGCAGACATGAGACATCAGGAAGCGGCTGGGGGCTGAGCTGTCCAACATTTGCCTGGCTTTTTTCTCTGACAACTCAAAGACTTAAACATTCAATGACTAAAATCATCCTTCATCCGGTTAAAAAGCATAATTGAAAACTAAAACTAAAAAAAAAATTAAAAAAAATGTGGCTTAAAATTCAATTTTGAGCTTCTGGCAGGCATCCTGGAGGAGGACGTATGAGGAGAGTATAATGCTGTCCAGTACAACAACACCACTCGATGCGGAAACATCACAGGCATCACAAAAGTAGAACCTAATGGCAGAGCAGTCTTCTACTCTATATAGGCATACTTCACGCAGTGGGCACTGAGTGTGTAATAAAGGCACACAGTCAACTTGCTCATGAAATAACTCATGGTTGATGTAGTCTAGGGCTGCATATAATGATTATTGTCATTATCAATCAATCTTGTGTTTTCTTATTTATTTATTAATTTTGATTACTTGATTAATTGTTTCATCTATCTTTCCCCAGAAGCAAAGGTGACGTATGATAAGATCTAGTCTGTCAGTGGCTTATCATTATATGGAGCTGTGTCTGAGATAGCTGGGATTCCTGTATAGGCTGGCCTTGTTCTGTGTAGGGTGGGGGGAAGATTCTTGTCGTATCGGAGGACCTGTATTGACTTGCTGACTTGCCTCAGGTGGACAATAGATGCTTCTGTTAGAAGATGTCAGAGTAATCTGCGCCTCTTGGACTTCATGCAACAAACTCCGGGAGTGGAATGCAGACTTGAGGCCTACACAGCCTATAGAAAATCATTTGTGATGCAAAGCATTTGAATATTGATAGTGAGCAACAAAGGCGAGCACCTTCGACCATCTGCACAACAGTATGAAGCTGTGTCTGTGCGTTTGATCATGTTTACCAGTGTTCCTACTGTATGTTGGGAGTGGATTAAGTGTCATTTTAAATACCTTTATGTGCTTTAATGCGTTCATTCTCCTATGAGGAATAGGTTTACCCTCGGATAGGATTAATTGTCAGTATAAGGCAGAAGAAAAAGATTTTTATGAGAGAAAAAAAGGCCCAAACACTCTGCATTTTGCTCTACAAAAGAAGAAACAAACACTGGCACAACGGTACTTTCCTCGCCAGTGGCTGAAGTCCTGCGCCCCCTCCCCGGGTTAAACTCACCAAACTGTCCCGTAAGCTCCGGAGCCGATCGACCGCAGCGTCGTGTATCTCTCCGGGATGTCCCACGTTGTTTTTTGGACCTCCAATCTGTGAAACCCCGGTCTGACGGGGGAATCCTTCACCGGAGACTCCATGGCTCTGTATCGTTCCCGGAGTTTCAACCTGACAGGTGAGATCTGGCAGCGAAGGTAAGAGCAGCGTAAAGAAACGCCCCCCCCCCCCCCCCCCCCCCCCCCCAGCGTCATATGGGGAGTTGTCATTCACATAACCTGCGGTTGTCAATACGAGCTGACACATTTCTGTTGTTTTAGACAAACGCAGCATCAGCATTTAAGCTACTGGCATCTATTTTCTAAATAATATTTTCAAGATGATATTGCAGAATGATTTAGTTTTTGTTGCATTAAATGGTTAAACGGTTTCTAACAGGAATCATTTTGAATAATCATTGACAGCGCATGTGTCTGCCAACACTGAAGATCACAGTATGCTAGCCAAGACATTACTACACGAGTGAACTTCCGGTGCCATATTGGTTGACATGTGACCAGCCTGTGTTAGTGAATGTAGAATAAGAAATCCATCAACACACAAGTTCCAGGAAGAATTAATTGAATTAATTAATTTATGTAGCAATGGATTGATTTCATTTCAGAAATGTCATTTACAAATATTTATAACTGTGACTCAGTTCAGACCATCATCTCTGGTGTCATTGAATTGTTTTTAACTGTTGGTGAGCTGATTGGATCCTTTTTAACTTACTTGGCATGAAAATATACTTTTACATGTTTTTTACAACTACATTAGGGTTAAGGTTAGCATATTAGCAATGACAGCCCCAGGTTTTCTAATCCGAGGGGTTGGATGCAATTTGGGAGATGTTTAGTTAGGACCCTCTGCTTTGGCTGTACAGTCTGTAATACAGAATGTTCTTGATACTTCAGGAAGCTGATGAAGACAGTGTGTCGCAGGACCTTGCTGTACAAAGGATGGAAATCAACAGTATCAAAACTAATACGTCAGAAGGCGCAGACGACACTGAAATCGTGGTGGAGGGAACGAAAGTTCTGACTGCTCTGGGTTAACTTTCCAAGGGCTTGTTCCATGCTCATTGGGTTGGCATACGCAGTGAATCTTGCCTATCCCAAGGAGCTCAGGTACACGTTTGACGCCTTCCAGAATCTCCTCCTCCAAAAGTGAAGATCCTCAAGAATAAGCTGCTGGCGTAAGAAAAGGCACCGTTACAGATTGAAAGAACTCGTTAGGTCACTGTCAAAGCTGTCACATGGTCAGGTTTGAGGCCTTGTCGAATACAAGAGTTTCAGTGCTGCAGTTAATTGTTGTTCAGGTGGTTATTCAGAAAAATTTAATTATTCCATACTGATTTTGGGGGAGTGGCATCACGTTGTGACTTAATGTTTGCACAGGTTGCTGCTGTTTTACCGTGGGATTTTACTGTCTACACCAGGGATGCAGATTTAACATGTTTTAATTGAGGAATTTGAATTTGCACAAACAAATAATTGTGATTCAAATCCCATTTTAACAAGTAGTGAAGAAGTAAGGCAAATTGAAGTACTTGACCTTATTCCTAGACTCAAAGTCAGTCAACATGTGATATTTTAATTGCTTACATTTAGCTGTTTCAAAAACACATGGGCCTTGAGCATTTCAATTGGCTCATATAATTAAAAAAAATATTTAAAAAAAACAGCATTTTTTTGCAGTCTGAAAACAAAGTCATAATTTAAATGCACTAACACAACACTAAACCTTGAATCACATCCAACCGTCATCTGTGCCTATAATGCCCACAAGTGATGGGCAGAGGTCATAGAATGATGAAAGGCCCAATACAAATTTACCAAAAATGATCATTAATACTCAAGGATATGCCTGAAACTCAGTACTTGTTTTTGTATGTTATATTATTATATATTTTTTTTAAAGATAGATATATAGATGGATAGATAATAAAAATGTGAATAGGTCAAACGTTCTCATGTTCTCCAGATGTAAAAGGAACATGCTTTTATGGTACAAGCACCAACAAAAATCACATTATATTCATTTTTATATTTGTGTTAGTGAAAAGGAAATGTGAAAATGACAATTCCAACTTCCAACATGGCTTATATTGCAAAACCTACATATCTTGCATATCTTTCAGCCCTAATAAATAGATAGATAGATAAAGCTGCCACATATAAAGGCAGTACAATGCCGTCCAGTGCAACACCATAAAACTATCAACTCAATGCTAAAAAAAAGCATCATAAAAGTAGACTTTTAGGCAGAACAGTTGTATTGAATTTCTTTACTCTATATAGGAATATTATATAAAGTGTTTGATAAAGGTAGGCCTAGTTCTAAGTTAATATTATTCACTATAATAGTAAGTGAATAACCAGACTGTTTTTTTTTACTCCTCTTTTGTGTTTTTTGTATAATTAAAAACTGAATTCTCTGATCCTTATATAAAAAATATCAGGCCTAAACAGTATTGGATACTTACACACACAACTTTATCACCACAATTCAGAGGCGATGTTGAGCCCACACCAGCAGGGGGCGGTCACATTTCATTCTAGTTAGCCTAGACAAGGAGGAGAGTCCTGACCCTTCACTCATTGTTCCTTTTTATCATGAATGATTTCAAAGCTGGAGTAAGTGACTCAAATAGGAAATGTTCCCAACTGTTTACCACAGCAGAACCAAATGACTATCAATGACACTGACAGTATAGAGCATAAAATAGACTATGCTGTACAGAGTGAGATGAATCTTTGATTTGTCAAAAACAGACCATCATCCAAATCCTTCTTTCTAAAAACACTGTTGAACTGTCAGTGTAGACAAATACAGTCTCCACTATGTGTTGTGTGGGAAGTACTTTTCAATACAGGCAAGTTACAGCTCAGTGTCAAGCCCGCAGAAAACAGAGCTCTGTGATTGAGTAGCATTTTCAAAGTAAAACTCTTATGTTAGTGAGCTCATTTGAGTCATGGAAGTCACAGACTTGATAACAAAAAATAATAAAAACATTTCAAAAAGGTGGAAAAACACAGGAATATTCGTAAAGTCAAAGTAAAAGTCAAATTTACCTGACATTCCCTGTCTTTTTTCAGAGATGGGAAAACATTTTATTCTGATACTCAGTGAAAAATCTGTTTGAATAAAAATTTATGAATATGAAGACTTTTTTTATCAAAAACAAAATAAAATAAAACATTTTTGTTCTTAACTTGTGTTTGAATCTTGAGTGAATTGGTTTTATTATGAAAGCTACAATACGGTCAGAGAGCAGCAGTGGTGGAAGATGTAAAGGTAGCAATACCAGGGAGCATCAAAACATACAAAAAGAACCAAAACTGAAACTGCTTTTCTTTTATGCCAAATGGTCCATTTCAGAATAACATCTGTAAGCATCATTTTAATGTTGCAGCTGGTAAAGGGATCTTCTAAAAGATCTTCTGTGGATTTAAAGGAGTATAATTGAGGCCTTAAACTGTCTCAGTGTCTTCATTCTCTTCATGTAATCCCCAATCCCTGTAATCTCTCGGTTTTTCAATTTGTTTTCGCACTTTATTTTGAAGGCATTTCCGGCCTCACCTTGTCTAACTCGGTGTGTCTTGCCGCTCCGCTCCGCTCCGTTGACTGCTGTTGAACCGTCTCAGATGTGAGAGTGCTGCACGGTCCGAGGTGCTCGCTCGCTGCGTCTGAACAACAGAGTCTGTCCCTGGTTTGGGAGGGGAACCCGCACACAGACACGCTTTCTGGAGTTTGTTTCTACTGTTAGAGCAGTTACTTTCCCACAATTGCGCCGGGTTTTTTCTTTTGTTTTTGAGGCTAAACTTAAACAGTATCGCGCGAGAGCTGGACCTCATCAAATACTTTGTGCTTGTTGGCGTGGATGTGAGGCTCTGTTTCACTCAACATCATGGACGGCTGATTCACCCGCTTCACTGACCCAACAGGTAAGTTCAATGCAAACATTGTTCAAATGGAAAAAATAAATAAAATTAAAAAGACGCAGGCCAAGGCGTTCATGAGAAAAAAAACACGTGTTTTCCCTCAAAAGCATCAGTTTTAACTTTAATATTTAACCAAATCTTTTACATTCATTTTCACATTACAGCTCATAAAGTGTTTTAATAGTGGGACATGAAGGTTAGGTTCTGCTTTCAGTGCTATGCTTTTACAGTGGTCGCCTGTTCATTGAATAGTTTTTATAATCTTTGCTGTTTTACTTAAGACACACACTGAAGACTAGACTGCTCACATGAACATGTATACAGTGGCTTTGGACCACGGTGAGCACAGTGATTCAGGCCACACACACACACACACACACACACACACACACACACACACACACACACACACACTCACTCTTTTGTCAGCTGATATAGGAATGTGTGTGAGCTGTGTGAGCCAAATGTCAAATGCCTTGTTCACCTGCTAGCATTCAGCTGGACACACACACACACACACACACACACACACACACACACACAAACACACACACAACTGCCTATTTCATGGCCTTATTTAGAAAACAGAAATCATCTGCTTTGACTGTGTTCTCTGAACCTGACAAGTTCAGCGGCCTTTAGATGTGTGGTTACTTTCTGTAATTTCTGTCACTGATGGGTGATGATGACGATGGTCAATGTTTGTGTGTGTGTTCGTGCCCTCTTCCTCTATGTGCCATTTCAAGAAAAAGTGTCATGAGCCTCTCCCAAGACTTAGCAGAGAGCAGTTGAAATGCTTCTGTCAAAGAGGAAGTGCGTGTTCAGAGACAGTGATATCATGTGCAATGATTTTAGCTTCAGACACTAGGCGAGGCTTGACTTTTAGAGGATCCCCCTCAGTCTGTTGTGTTGCACCTGATGAGCCAGCAGTGTAAGGAAAGCTGTACAGCGTGGGCTGTGTTCATGATTTCGCTGAAAAGGCTAAAAAAGGAAGATGGAGTTCAGTTCAGCAGCTGGGTCCCCTCTTTCATAACAGCTGTCAGATTGTATCTTGCAACATGAGAAACAGCTCAGAAATTGATCAAAATCAAAGCCTCTCCAAATATAATGTCCTTTCAAACATCCAAGTATTTTCCTGGTCTCCTTGAAAAGCAGTCTTCGCTGCGGAAAATAATGTTTCTTCTCAAAAACATTCCAAGAGGTTCAAATGTATTTATAGCACATTTAATATACAACCTTTGTAAAGCTTCTTGTGGTTGTATAGCCCAGCCTTGAACCTCAATTTCCTCTTTTCTCTGCTCTTTCTCGGGGTTCCAGCATCCAGACGTTTTTGAATAGCTGGCCATCTGCTTGCTAAGGGTCTGTTCAAGAAGCTCGATATCACATTACCCACACTTGACTGTGGGGGATGAATGAAAGTGAGCATGGTTATGGCATTATCAGAGACAGTAGAGTTTAGATTGTTCACAGACTTCGGTCAGGTATGTCCCTTTTACCAGGTGAAGAAGGATGACTATATAGAGCTTCAAAAATGACAAAAATACAATACAATAATTGTCAGTTAGATAATTAAAATGGATTTTAAAAATAATTATAAAACTTTATACTTTTCCTTTATGTCTCAATCAGTTAGTAGAAAAAGTTTTCTTTTTCTTTACTAGTCAGTTTATAAAATGCAGCTTTCTTTCCTCAACACACCAGCCATGTAAAGTTAATCATCTATATGCTGCACTGCCTACTGCTGTAGCATCACTGTATTGTGGAACAGGAGCTAAAGCATTTTAGCTGGCAAGCTAAGGTCAACCAAGTTAGCGAGCTAACGCTACTCGGAAACCTTCAGCTTCTATCTTTGTAATGTTACCATGAGCTTCAAGGATGTGTTTCTTGTCTTTGTCAAGGGCCACAATGGAAACAAGTCTTTGACTTGAACTGTCTCATCCATGACTTTTTGTAAGTGTATTTAGTTCCATGCCTCCTTTCTGATAACAAACGAAACAGTTAGCTTAGCTGCTTAGGTTAGTGGTACCTTGCTGTGAATGTGAATGTTTGTGATGCTACAGCAGTGTGAAGTACAGTGTGTAGATGATTAATGTTATACAAACACACAAATGTATGTCTTTTTATTTGTTTATTTTATATTTATATATTTGTGTATTCTTACTTATAATTTGTTTTTTGTTCATGTTACCTGTCTGGGGTCTAGGGATGTAAATTACCATTTTTTTGCTACAATCCGTCATGTTTACATTGTGTGTTTTATACTGATATTCATGAACATGTATTATCCTTATCAAATAAACAAATAATATTCTGGACCAATGCTATGGACGCACACTGACACTTTTACAGTATCATATGAAAAACTGAAAAAAGTGGTAGAGGAAAATTACAAAAATAGGAAAACTAAAATTGGAAAACTGAAATTAGTTATTGAAAGGTTAATAGAAGTAAAAAAAATAAATAAATTGAGCTTACATTCATTTTAACAACTGATTTGTGGTAAGTGAAAAATAAGCTTTTTGTTTTTCTATCACCTAGTTGGAAGTAAATAGAAAAACTAAGACTTTTTAAAATCCAATTTTAATTATTTAACAAACAAAATTATTTATTGATATACTCAGTTCTAATTTTTACCTGTCTGATAACCTTTTACAACATTTTGTCAGTTTCGAGTCTCCATACACCCAGATATCTTCTCCTTCAAAATCCTCAAACAATATTACAGGACTGTTGCCATTTTTTGCACGCAGAGCTTTTGAAATCGAACTGTGGGGTGATTATACTCATTAGGTGGCGTACAGGAAGTGACCTCAAACCTCTCAGACACACACACACACACACACACACACACAGGAATGGGTCGAAGGCCACTTCAGCTGCAGCTGGCCATTGAAAAGCGATGCTCCGCAGCTGAAACGACCATTTTTCCAGCTCTCTCTGTGAATCATAAAAGCAAGACCGCTGGGCATATATGCAGCAAGGATGGGGTGTTATGATTTATAGGTGTCAAGTGTCGGGCACGCTGTGGGTTTAAGTAGTTCGCAATTCAACAGTGTGAGAACTGGAAATGAGTGGGAACAATGAAGGGAGAGGGGTGTTAATGCTTTAGAAAGTCCGACACTCCTCAGCAGGTTTTCTCACCTCTTCATCTCAGGTGTCACATACTGTAGTAGGATGTGAGATATGTTTTGGAGGACTTTTGTCCTAAAGGCATCAGCTGGCTGGTGTGTGATCATGAAAACAGGAAAGAAATGACAGAGGTCGGATGTGATCAAATGCTGAGTGTTGATAAGCCCTTGTCTTGACTGTGTCGGGGGCTTGTTGAATAAGTCTGGTACGATGTCACTGTAATTGTTTGTTTGACCCCTATAACTGCCATCTTGAAAACAAAGGAAGCATATAGTGTAAAGAACATGTTGATCTTAGGTGTGTTAAGTGCATGAAAGGGAGAGAATGTGCATGACTGATTTTGATGATAGAAGTATTTTGGGCGTTTCCCATATCGGTCACTGCAACAGCTGGTGGTCCCTCATGGTGCATTCTTCTGTGTGTGTGTGTGTGTGTGTGTGTGTGTGTGTTGTGTGTGTGTGTGTGTGTGTGTGTGTGTGTGTATGGGGTGTGTTTGTGTTGTACTGGGGTGTGGGAATGGAGATTCTGTGGGGGAACATTTGCTGGGGCACCACTGTCGCCACAGGCATCCCATGGAAGATCAGGAAAATGAGCGGCATTGTGTGAATCCTAACCCCAGACTTTCTTCTCCTTTTATAATGTCAAGCCGCTTCTTTTTATTATTTTTTGCAAAGCATAGTCAAAATGCTTCACAAATGGTTGACCCTGGTTCAGATACGCTTGCTATCTGGTGGGTAGATTGGATCCCAGGCCTCAATAAGCCCTCGAGGGAGTTTGGCCGCCGGTCAGATTGGCAGCCTAATAAATACTTCTTTTCATTAGCAGCAGCTTCTATCCACTGTACTTAAACTGAAATCCCCTTCATCCTCTTATCCTATTGACCATACACACTCTACAACAGAGGTACAGGATACGTAGACTTTTAAAGTCATCTACACAAATGTATCATGACAGTCACATAATGTCCCCTCATGAAACTAGATCCATGTCTTTGGATCCACCATAATGGTACAGAGTAGTTCCTGACAGTTAACACATATTTATAGCTATTCAGCAATTGACTTTGTGTTCAGCAATTCAACCTGAACTAATGGTTCAGTTATTAAAGTCAGTTATGCTAGCGCATGGATGCGGGTGTCTGGATAACCACCGCTCCGCACATCAGGGTTTGTTCCTCAGCTCAGTTCCGGCTTGGCCCCATTAAACACATTTGACGGTGTTCACGGGCGGGAAGCTGTTGAGGGATTCTTGAGCAACAGCGGTTGGTCTCTTTGCACTGTGCCTCTTTTTGTTTACACCCTCCCCAGGCAGTTTTGTCTATTGTCTTTTTTGAGTTGGTTTAAAAAAGGTTCGGTGCTGATTTTTCTCAGGGTTGATTCGTATGTTTAAAGGTGCATTTTGGTCACCAGGTGTAAGTACTTAAGGCTTCGATAATAGACTGACAAAAAGGCACATGAAAGGGTTCTGTCACTGCAAAAAGCTTTTGACTCCAAAAGGAACAATTCTCTTCTACTTTGTTCAGACATTAGACCAGGACCTCTCACACATTGATGGTTTTTCTGATAATAGCAGCAATATGATGTCTAAGACGAGCTTCCCCATGTTCGTGGTAGACTTGGTGTTTTGGGACCCATGATCTCCTGCAAGGTTTTCTGCAATATTCTTTATCTCAAGAATACAACGGATTAAATATTATCAGAATGGCAATATGACCAAGTGCAATATCCAAATTGCAGGAGGCTAAATTGCAGGTAAAGTGTGTCACAACATACCATAAATGAAGCATTGTGGCGCTACAGAGATGCGCCGAGCTACAGATCATATTAAGGAACAAGTTTGTTTGGTACAAGATGCAGCAAAAATTGAAAGTGAAAATGAAATAAAAAAATGATCATTCCAAATGAAATCATGACTCATATTGCAGTAATTGGCAAAATAAACGCAATATTATTATTATTTTTTTTTTGCATATCTTCCAGCCCTAGTATGTACTCAGTTAAAGTGACATAATGATGGTGACTTCCTCAGTTTGCTTTTAAATCCACAAACTTGTGAAATGTAAGATCTGCCACTGACTTGTACAGCATTTCATCCTCTCACTGCGAGAGGAGAACACTACAGGTTCAAGAGAGGGTACGACATCAACATTTACTTTTCTAACGTTAAAGTAGCGTTACTTTCTTATTTTCTAAAGCTTGCGACACTTTGTTTCCATCCTGAGGGACAGAAGTGTTTACGTCATCATAGGCGCTGATGTTACCGTCCGAAGCTGTCACACAGGTTGCTTAGCAGCTCTTTGCTCTCAGAACAGAACTCTCCTCCGTCTTTGTCCTTTCTCTGTCCTGCTTTGATAAAGTTGTCTTGGTATCCTTGTGAAAACCTTTAAGAGATTCTCTATCATCTCCCCCCTTTTCTTTGACTTGTCCCTCAAAGGTGCACATCAAGCAGGGGTCCTTCGACAGCAGTGTTGTATTTGATGTTTTTTGAGGAGGTGATATTAAAATGAAGGCCCACATGCGGACGGATGAATTGCAGCGACATCCCAAGTCACACAAAATCCATTTAATTTCATCAGGAAGATAAGTTGCTGATTGGATGCTAACAGTAAGTAGCTAATACAACAGTATGGTCAAGATTAATCCTCGCTAATGCAATCCTTTTTTTAAAATGTAATCTTCTTACATTAGGTCAGAAGAAGGCTATGCCATATTAAGGCAGGAGGGTGTGGTTTTTATTGTTCTGAAGCAGCCCTCAGCCGTGGGACAGTTGCGTATGTGCCATGCCACCAGCGCCTGGGCTCAGCCACAGCCCCTGTCCCCGTACCCGTCTCCCTGGAGAGCCTCAGCCCAGCCTCTAGACAAAACCTTAAACCCCCAGCTGCCCTTTTCTATATTGCAGCCTCAGGCGCCAGCTTTCCCTATCCACTATAGAATTAGAATACATAGATGTTCATTTTGTCTAATCAGGGTAATGCATTGCTACATCTAAGATAACTGACATAAAACCTTGATCTTAATTTTAAAAGCCACCGTCTGTCATATGTGATTTTTTCCCAATTAATGACAAATTTAAGCTCCATTACACATTGACCGCTCAGTGAACTGTTGTGGGAACTCAACCAGTTTGACCCTCTTGTACCATATTACAACCAATTCAATCTGCAAATAATTGTGACACAATGTGATGGATCATTTTCACAACATTTCTCACTCTGAACACACTCCACTTGAAATGATAATACAGTTTTTTTTCCCCCCATTTTCTCCTTGTGTCTCATACTTCTCTGATGACCTTGCATTGTTTGATAGTAATCAGGGTCTGATTGATTGCTGAACTTGAATCCAAAGCAGTTCTCATTCTGTCTGTTTTGCTTCTGTCTATATTTGAGCCCCCTAGACTAACCATAGTTACATATGTGGCCCCAGTTGCCTGTAGCCGGAAACATAAACTCTCTTACCCCTAAGCTGTTGCCCCTGACACCCAACCACAGGCCCCTGGACAGTTGCCTTTGGGCCCAGTAGAGCTATGCTAGCGATCTGACTGATGCACAGGTGGAGCATTCCCCTTTCCTTAAGAAATGCCTCTGCATTTGTCCGTGAGGCTTCTGATATGAGCAGTGGCTCTGGCGCTACTGGCAACTGTCATTAATGTCCTGAAATGTAATCCCCCCCCCCCCCAGACTGACACAATCAACCTTTGATTTGTCTCATTGTTGCCTTCCAAGATCAGGTTTGAATAAATAACTTCTGTTAACAAGGGGTTGAGAATCCCACTGGTCAATAAATGATCAATATCATTTGCACAATTGTCAAGATAACATTCTGGGGAATTGATTGATCAAATGAACCCGACTCAACTGCTTTACTGTGCTGTCAGTCCAGCTAATGGATTTAGGATTACTTGTTTGTACACACAGAAAGCAGGTCCAGAGGCTACTGCTAAGTCAGCTTCACCTTCCTCATTGTCTGCTGGACGGGTGTTCATCTGATCCTCAGGTTTATCAGCAGTGAAGGGGATTTTCAGAGTGTCAGTGTAGATCCCGAAAGATAGTGGACGGGTTCAATCCCCTTAGGCTGCTCGAGAGAAGGGGATGAAATGAGAAGAATCTTTTCCTGCGGGGCTACATCTGTTCAGGACTCTTGATTGGCTCATTGATTATCTGCAAACCATGTTGTTGGCATTTACTTTGTCTGCGTTAAAACAGTTGCTGATATTAATGGGGGTTATTTGAGCCATACGTGTCAATTTGCCAGGGCTGGATTAAGTTTGGGTCCGATTTTGTTTTTCTGAATATTAAAAATATCAACTCTACCTAAATTACTTCCAATGTAGGACGTTACTTTCTATCACCGGACTTCATTGGATCAACCCATTCTGCTTCTTGATGCTCTCTTCATGCACTTCTAATTTTAAGCGGATTCTTGTAGTTTTACACTGTTGAATCAGCTCACTCTGTACTTCACATTTTTATGTTGTGATGTTATTAGTGAAAGTAAAATCCTCTTAAGCCCCCCCGCTGATTAATGAAAAGCTGAGGGAAAGTAATAAGGTTGAAGATAATACCTCCAGGGTGAGTCTGCCGGCCACCCAGTATGAAGTCCACTCACTGTCTTGGGCAGATAAAGCTGGCTGCTTGGTTAACGCTTCGTGTCAAAACACATGGTGAAGGTACTATTTTGGTGTGTCAGACTTATTGGGAAACTGTTATCTGCACTCGCCTGCTATGAAACCACTTTGAAATTGCTTCCAAATATTTCAGTGAACAAAGGTGAGGTTTTCTCACTCATCAATAGAGAATCAGAGAATTAAATCACATATAATATTCACATTACCCTTGAGAGTGCTTGACTATTGCTTGCCTGCCGGGAAGTGGCAAAGTGGAATTTACCTGCGCATCTTCATCACATGCTCACTAGAATTAGATTGATGTTAAATTTGTGCAGATTTACTTTGCCCCCGCAGCCGAATCTGCTACTGTAATTGTCTCGATTCCATTGAAATGAATTGATTTTTACACAAAAGTTTGTTGTTTTAAATCCTGATGTGTTTAATCTGTATCGGCTCACTGACCTGTTGTTACTAGAGCTCCAGAGAGAAGCCTGAGAGAGGAAATTTAAAACTACATTGAGATGTTTTTGGTTCTTAAAACCACAAATATATCTTCTAATGGATCAACACCACAAATAAAACCCTGCAAAAGTGTGGGATCCAATTTGTAAAGGCTCTATCTTTTGTTGTTCTAGAGTTTAGCTGCCATCTTCAGATCTTCTTATAAATATATTTGTAGTCGTTCTGGCAAGCAAACACAGAAATCCATATTTGTTTACCAATTATCTTGATTTCTTTCCATTAAACAAAGCCCCTGTTTGTTTAAGTGACGTGACCATTTAAAATGATGTAGACAGAATAGTCCTCACTGTCTCATTTTGTTGAGCTGTGTTACAAACGCTGGCATTCCACTTACTGTTAAACAGTAGCTCAACAGGAAACGCTGATCTCACTTTATGCGAGATTTATCCGGAAGGTTGGTATTGAACCTGAAAAAGTGGCTTTAAATTACCCCGTTCTCTGTCTCACAGGAACTGACAGATAGATGCTTTCCTGCCAAACTACTCCGAGCCTTTGTGAGTTGCTGCTCACTCAGTGTTTATTAGATGAGGAGAGGAGTGGAGAGGGATACTGTTCTGTGCTGATTGGTATAATTTAGTAAAGGACCTTGGCCCGTGGGCAGAATGTAGCAGAGAAAACCATGAGTTTGTGTGCGTTTGCTCCAAATGGAGCAGCTGCAGCACAATGAGGAGGAAATCATTTAGATGGTTTGTTTGACCGGTTTGACCACGGCAGTGAAAAAGTCTGCCTCATTTTCTGTGATCCAGTTGGCAGTCGACCACAATAAAAACATGCCTGCTTATTAACATGAAGCTGAGATTATTGACATAGGGAACCTAGAGCCCCTATGGAAATTGTTTTTATGCTGGATTTGTGTATGTGCATGTCTAGGTCAGTACCATAGTTATGCGCTGCACAAATCTTAACAATCTGTTTAGACTTGTTCTTCTGAATTATTTCAGAAACGGAGAGATTTTTCTGTGTAATGCTGATTCACCAAGTTGTTCCTGAAACACTAACCAGCATTTTGCAACAGGTTGACTCACTGTACAAGCAAAAACAATGGTCAAGTTGAATTGGAAACCAGTACAGTTACTTCCAGTCACTTTTTGTTTTGTTTTAAATGAACATGTAATGTGAATGTAATGAATCATCTGTACTGGTAAGAAGGAGTTGGATGATTGTGGTTTTGCATAATGGAAATTAGCAAAACAACTCAGGGCCGGGCGAATAGACTTCAAATCAGTATCACGATTATTTCAAACTTTAACCTCTATTATGATTAATGAGCAATTACTACTCCTCCTGTGGTGTTACCTCTGTTTGCCATCCATGTTACAGTCACCACTGTCTGGTACGCACGACTGATGAAACCCAATCAGGAGGCGAGGCTGGTGTCAGCGTCATCGTTTCCAAAAGTCTCTGTTTGTGCCTGTCCAGACTACAACGCAACCCTGGATTTTTCAAACTGAAACGGGTCGAGCAGCGTCTCCAAAGGTCCCTGCTGGGACTCACAAACTCTGGAGTAGTGTGGATGCACGGCGTAAACGTAGCAAAAGTGATGCGTTTTAAAATGTGAAAGAGGCACATGACGGATCATGATGTAGTGTTTTTTTTAAGGGGACGGTTAATGAACGCATGCATTGGGTAAAGTATTAAACAAATTAACCGACATGAGCAAGATTAAAGTGATTAAAAATGAACATAAAGAAAACCCCAATACCAGTTGAAGTGTACACTTTGTTTTGAATTTTACAGCTTTATCTTGCTACAGTGTGCGCTGTAGTTGCGCTTGTACATAGTCACACAGTTAAAACAGTTGGTGATAATTCTCTGTTGGTTCATCATTACGAGTGACCTGTTGTAAATACATTTATACATACAATTGATAATACATGGTATTATCAATTGTGTGGGTAAGTAAACTGTATCCCACAGACATTAGCTAACAGCCATATGTAGCAGGACAGTGGATGGCAGACTGTCAGTCGTGCAAACAAAAGCTTGGCCAAGTCAAATTTGATTTGGAGATGGGTTTTGAAATCTGCCTCCGATGGAACCACAGTTAAAAATTCTGATGTGTGTTGCTATTTTTATCCACATGTATAACATAGCATTGAACAGATGAATAACATGTTTTATTTTTGAGTAATGGTTCACTCTTGGTACTGATCAGCCTCACCTTCAACTTCTAATGAAATACCAGATGTAAGGAGTGGTATGCAGCAGAAGACAGCTTGTGGCTTGCTTGTAGAGTGGGGAGTATAGATTTTCACCACGGTTGTTGCACAGCTGACCAAACAGTGAGAAAACAGGAGGAAATGACACAAACACAGTAACCAGATCTGTATAGTCACCGGAATGTGTGAACTCTTGATATTTCCTCTGCTCATCTTCAGAGGAGTCAGTGGTTGCGCAGCCACGACACTGTAAAAAAAAAAAAAAAAAAATGTTCATATATTTTGCCAAGAGGGGGAAATAATTCGACTTTACTCCAATTCATGCTTTAGTGTTGTGCAGCGTGTTGCTAAGAATAGCAGAATAACACAGACCACTACGCTGGACTGAAGGAAATGAAACAGATTCTTTTCTACGGCGTTCAGTTGAAAGCACGTGAAACTGTACTGAGAGATTCACTTCTTGCTAATCTACTGTATATCATAGATTGATACCATGCAATAGTGATGACGCCTAACCAGTCCATCTTTCCGTAAAGGAGTTAATTATAAGTTTTTGCTATGGCTACATAGCCAACATGAGCATTAACAGCTGTTTACAGTGGGTTTACTTATCAGTCTAGAAGAAACATTGTGAGTTCAGCATCAAACTTCGTTCCTTTGCTCATCTTGTAAATGCAACAATGGCTGAAGCTCTTGCCAAGACTGGTCAGAAAACAGCTGTTAATGCTATTTTTGCTAACGCTACGTAGCAATAGACAAATATACAAATAGCTCCTTAGGAAAATAGTGCTCCTCTCACTTTATCAAAACATGTGAATGAAATCATAAAATCTTACAAAATAAAGTTTGTTGAAAGAACCTGATGATGATGATGATGATGATGATGATGATGATGATGATGATATGGGTACATTAATATAAACTTAATTCAAAATTTATATAGTTATTTATTTTTATTTTAGTTGATTGCAGCATATTTAAATTCATTCAGATTCATTATAACTCTCAAGTCAAACAAGTCATTGACTCCCCGTGGGGAGAGGCAGATGATCTGCACATGACTGAACCTCTCGGGAGAAAATTCTAAATGCCAGAAAATGGGTGAATGTGTCAGGTTCTCTTAAAACAAATATTATGATATTTTGGTAAACACACTTATTTGCTTTCTTGCTGAAGCTATAAGTGAGTTTTAGAAGTTTCTGGTAGGTGTGTTTAGTTACCGGGCTAACCCCCCCCCCCCCCCCAAGGTCATTGCCATAGAGACATTTCATTTACCGAACTTGACTACACGGTGCCCTTGGTAATAAACAGATGGTAGCTGCTCACTGTGCGTCTGTCTCCAGGTGGGGTCCTCCCCCCTTCTGTTGTTCTGGGTTCACACAAATGATACCTCCCACCAGGTTCAGCCCACAAGCTATACACCGAGCTTATTATTGTAATATCATGCTTTCACATGAAAGTGGGTGACGGCAATATGAGAAACAGACCAGAAGTTGTTGTTATTGGGGGTGTGTGTGTGTGTGTGTGTGTGTGTGTGTGTGTGTGTGTGTGTGTGTGTGTGTGTGTGTGTGTGTGTGTGTGTTCCAGGCTGTCAGTGGTCTCCATTAGTTGAACAGTAGTTGGATCAAGTCTGTTTGTCCAGCTGCTGAATCGCCCCCTAGCAGTATCTCTCTCTCTCTCTCTCTCTCTTTCTCTCTCTCTCAGTGGCTACAGTAATCGCCACTCCTAAACAAACTTTAACTTTAACCCTTGACTAACCTCAACTGAAACCCCAGCCAAAGTCTTGTTCTTACTTTGAATGTGTAACTGATTTTCACAAAGCAGGTTATCCTATTCCCACTCTATATACACACACACACACACACACACACACACACACACACACACACACGCACACGCAGCCCTCTGTCTTTTTTGTCTGATCTAAATGGATCTTCCTCTCCCCCTCTGCTTACAGAGGCATGTCTAGATAGGACATGTCCGTCTGCCTCTTTCTCCTCCCTCTGTCCCTCCCTCCTGTCATCCTTTGCATCTTTTCTTTTTCCGGGGTGCACAGTTTGACCCCAGTTGCCCTTGACACATGCATTTCTATAGCTCCAGCCAATCAATAGAGACTCCTGTGGCCCGGTGTCAGATGTTGGGTAACTAATTGAAACCAACAACAACCCACGGTGAGCAAGAATGAGCTTTCTTTTTTTTTTTTTTTTTGCCGTGTGTGTGTGTGTGTGTGTGTGTGTGTGTGTGTGTGTGTGTGTGTGTGTGTGTGTGTGTGTGTGTGTGTGTTTGTGTGTGTGTGTGTTGGGATGATGAATGAGGAGGAAGGAGGACATGCCACATTCACATGGTGATCAGCCAGTCATCAGCTATTGTTGAGACGTTCGGTTTTGCAAGATTAGCGAGAAAAATTGTACCGCAATCATGTCATCTGTATGACAGCAATGACAGATGAATGTGGGCTTAGGAATGATGGATTCAAGAAATAGTAATAGCATCTCAATTAAAGGACAAGGCTGATATTATTTGGTTCTTTATTCTCAACAAATCTCACGAAAAGATAAAAAACCAGCTGTGTGTTTGTCCGTCTCTCAAGCTATCTGACTTTCCTACCCTGGCTGTGTTGATGTTCATCTTTAAAAACGGCTCGTAAATATATTATTTCATTAAAAAAAAAAAAACTAAATAATTCTTTAAACAAGCTGACTACTTGAGTTAGTAATTAGTGGAATTGTTGGGGACTAATTTCAGCTGCGGATTAATACACACTAATGAGTATGTTCAGTGCCTCAACTGTATATGTAGGATAAACACAAAATGAACTACAGTGTGTGTGTGTGTGTGTTCTTGCTAATGAAGGAAGTCAGTGCACAAGTAATGCAGACAACAGCACAAAAAAGGAAAATGGAAGGAAGATTAGTAATAATAAAATCAAGAAAAATCATGACAAAACCTAAACATACACATGCAAAAACCCCATTATCCCCATTTCCCACATCATCACTGAGACTATTATTAAAGTCATTTTAAGTTGGCTCATAAAA
Source organism: Seriola aureovittata (assembly GCF_021018895.1). NCBI lineage: Eukaryota > Metazoa > Chordata > Actinopteri > Carangiformes > Carangidae > Seriola > Seriola aureovittata. Next base: position 17,301,391 of record NC_079372.1, read on the forward strand.
CATTTAAATTATAACTAAATTATAATAACCTTATATTATAATGATCGTTATTGGGTGTGACAGTTGCTAATCTGTTGTAAGTTTAGTGTAAATGATACATGTAATTGATGAGGCGTTTGTGGTTGTAGACTAATCCTGTTTATTGATTGTTTGCTTTCTTTCATTATCTTTTCATTGGCCTTTGTTGTCTATTAATGTTTCAGATAGGAACAAAATAGCTCATGTTGAATGGCAGATAAAAAAGTTGTAGTAAATGTAAAAATTTAAAAGTAATAATTAAATGTACTTCAAATAACTGTAAAGCTACTGTAAATAAGAGGGACTGAAATTCACAGGATCATGCAGTTGGTTTGGACGGTTACATGACATGATGTGCTTTATTATTCATAAATACATGAAACACGAAATAAATCATAAACGAGATCCCGTTCACCGCCAGGACTTTAACGTGTTAGTTGTGTGACCACGACGCAGCAGCCAGCTGCACTCGTCAGTGAGCCCATCGCGCACGACAAAGAAGAAGTTCTTAGCCGTTAGCTTTTCTGTCTGTGACCAAGCAGGTGACAACAAGCCAGTGCAACTGTTGCTCTGCTAAATGTGAAAAAAAAAAAAGCAGAGGACACGTTTTATAGAGTGTAAAGTATAAATTATTCAAGGAGACAGTTATGTCTGTCAGAGCGTTTTCACTAACAAGACTCCACTTGCAGTTTATTTCTGATCTTGAATGAGAACAAAAAATATCGCTGGCTTGTCTGAGTTGAGAGTAAAAGAGGGTGGGTGGCGGTGGGGGGGTTTGGGGGGGCTACTGTAATTAATCCCAAGCATCAGTCAGACTATTCTCATTAATAATGCATTTCGAAGCAGCAGTCCCGACATAGGGAGTGGATTCAGGTCTTTATTCAAAGATTTTGCAACAATGCCAGGAGACCCTCGGAGCCAATCTGCTTTACACGAGCGGCAACTACCACGGAACAACATGTTTCACTGCTCAGTCCCGTCTGAGCTTCTGCAACAATGAGGAGGACGGGCTACAAGGCAATTAAAATACATTTAGAGGTCAATCAGTCCAATAATACGTCTTCATATAAATGCAAAACGCACAAGAGACGAATGGTGGGAAGGTTACAAACTAATCAAAAGGTAAAGTTATCCTCTGAAATATTAATGACCCATACTATTATCCAGCTGCCAAATGTATCACAGAACTACTTCCTTGTCTGATAGTCACACAGTTTTACTAAGGTCTTGTTTATATATTTGAATTTTACATGGTAGCTTATGTTAAACTGAGCCTCATACTCTAGCACTAAACAAAACAACTGTGTTCTTGGTTGTATATAGAAACTGCTGTAGTGTGAGTAGACAAATGAAAAGGATGAAGTGCTCAGATCCCAAGAAAAATAAAACCTTTTAAATGTACAAGTTACAAATAAAAGCCTTGCATTCAAAATCTTTCCTAAAGGTCACATATTTTACACTATTGCTGTGTTTTATTTGAAGTGTTGATCCATAAGAAGATATATTTGTGGTTTTAACCACCAAAAACCTTCTCAATGTAGTTTTACATCTCTCTCTCAGGCTTCTCTCTGGAGCTCTAGTAACAACAGGTCGTGAGCCAATCAGAAGAGAGGAGGCTCTGAACCTCTCCACTGATTGGCTCACTCTTCTTAGTGATCAAATAAAAAATATAGCAGATTTCAGGTAAACACTGAGAGAAACCAAATCCTGCAAGGTTGGATGGTGGGTGCAGGTGGGCGGAGCTTCGGGCATGGCTAAGAACAGCAACTTTATAGTTGGGAAATCACAAAGTTACAGGAGTCCTGACGGCTTGTTTCAAAGCTGAGTTCCTGAATACAGGCTGTGTGCATTTCTCTGTGGACTGAGGCTTTGATACTTTCACAGTATTAATACAGAACCTAGACCTGCTTCAAAAGAAGACATGGGAATCTCACTTTATATATACAATATGGGACCTTTAAGTAAAAGTACAAAATCAATCAATACAAAATAGACACAGTAGTATCAGAAAATTGGCCACTGTAGCTGAATTATTATTATTATGTTACATTATTAGATTCATATTCATGCATTCATGTGTTGGCAGCATTTTACTGTTGTAGCTAGTGGATGTAGAGTGACTTCATATACAGTTTGAGCCCTTCCAAAGATCACAGTTAACAGTTAACTGATGCTAGCTGTCTGGCCCTGGTGGAGTCCAGACAGCACTTTTTTAAAGATGGCAGCATATACAGTATGTCACCGAAAGGGCACTGGTGTGTGTGTGTGTGTGTGTGAGAGAGCGAGTCAGTCTGTGTACCTAAGCATTATGTTCCAGTCCGTGTGGATCGGTTTGAGGTTCTGTTTGTCTTTCGCTGGTCTGAGCACAGCCAAAACCATGTGGGCAGGCAGCAGGGTCTCTGCAGAGCTGCAGCGGTTTGGCTTTGATGGGTGTGTTTGCTTCCACAGCGGCTTCTCTTAGGTTCAGATACAGTGAACTGAATCTGGCTTCTTCATGCTCTAGTCTTTTGTTCTGAGTGGTTTTTGTTTTGTTTTGGTCAAACTTAATGTTTTCTCTGTTCATTCCTCTCCTTTCTCTGGTTAGACTTACTTCCTCTCTCTCTCTCTCTCTCTCTCTCTCTCTCTCTCTCTCTCTTTCTTTCTCATTATCTCACACACACACACACACACACACACACACACACACACACACACACACACACACTCCTTTGTATTTCTTGCCCTTCAGTCCTTGTTTTTTTACCCACCTCTCCCATGGTTAAACCCTCTAGTTTGATCAATCATTGATGATCCCAGGTGTCCTGAGACCTCAGGGGAAATCCTGATTGGCTACCTAGTCCTTATGTAGACCCCCCCCCCCCCCAAAACACACACATACCCACTCCACCCCACAACACACACACACACACACACACACACACACACACACACACACACACACACACACACACACACACACACACCTCCTGCATCCCCCTCACACCTCCCTCCTAGCTTTTCAAGATCAGAGTTAAACCTTACTCCTTACCCTCACCCCAATCTCTCGCTCTCCTTTGCTGTTTCTTATCTCGCTCTCTCCTCTCTCTCCTCACTGGACGATGGAGAGCCAGCTTCAATTAAAGAAGCAGTGGGGTTCCCTAAGCCATTAGCCATATTAGTGTTGGGTCCGTGCCCGTGCCCCTTCTCAGACAAAGACCTCTCAATGCTTCCTGGAGCAGTTTGGATGGCATTTGTCTAGATCTGCTGATTTGTAGCCACACAGCCTCTTGGAGACACAGTTGGCGGTGGCAGCATGGCCGTCTTATAATGTAGCACATTGTCTGAGGCACTCGCGTCATATTTAATTACGCTTTAACATGCGCTGAAGAAAGCATTTTCATTCTGCTTTGACCAGAGCGGAGTGGTTCTGGACCTCCAGGTGGATTTTACCACAGTGAATATCACTAAGTTGATTCCCACAACACGCCGCGGTCACCGATTGAAAAAGATGACAACTGAATGAAAAGAGCCGGTCAACGTGATTAATGACATCTAGGATCCTCTCCGTGCTTTCCTGAGGGTTTTATCGTATGCTTAACCTTTGTCAATGAATTCTTTGTCCCCGGATCACAATCACACACCTCAGACCTTCAACACAGCCGGGCTGCACTCATCAATCATCTTTGATTTTCTGCCACAGCTTCAGATAGTGGGGTAATGTCTGCAAGTGTGTGTGTGTGTGTGTGTGTGTGTTCATTGTGTGCAGATCGCCATGTTCCTGAGAAAGATGGAGAGAGCACAGTCTATTAAGCATTTGACAATTGAAGACCTCCCACTCTAAAAGACCTGCTCAGATTGTCCACTCTCCCAATCCCAGGAAGCTGAGGCGGGGAGAGGGGTGGGGTGGGGGAAAGGCGTGTCTCTGGTCGGGGTGGGGGCGTCCATTTTCTCTCTAATGAAGCTGTCCGTCACACGGCTTGTTGACAGAAGGCCAGGATATCACTCCCACCTGCCTCCACTCCAAAACCACCAGTTTGGGAGTTAAATGAGCTGAAGTCATTTTGAATATAAAGAAGGGAGAGGAAATAGGGATTAGTCAAAATATTATGATGGGGTGCACTTTGTAGTCTTGTAGTTGTCTTCATTTAGCATCAGCAGAGCAAGAACTGCGTCACCTTCCACAGCTAAATCCTGCCACAAGCTCCACACTGAAGGAAACAGGAAAGACTATTACTATTGTAGCTGTAGGTTTTATAGGTATAGAATGTGTCACATAATAGAAAAGGTGTTAATGTGTGTTTCTCCTACAGTACGAAACCAAAGATTGCTGCATTTCCACTTATTATAGTAAGAGTTGCAGTGGTTATTAATTCTGATGTTTAAGTTTGAGGATTTTGTCCCAAAGATTTGATTTATTCTTCAGTTCTAATGATTTTCATTGACATAAAGGTCTGAGTTGTACAGTATTCTTAATAGGGCAGCAACCAATGATTATTATCATCATTGAATAATCTGTCGATTGTTTCCTCTGGCCATACGCTTTGAAACGGTTCCCAGAAAATGTGTCCTAAAGATGTTGTTGATCCCGTAACTTTTTGTCTAGTGCCACAATCGTAATCAGTCCAGTACTTTGGTTTATGACCAAAACTACAGACACTCCAATCAGCCTCAGCTATACTTTTTGGTTAGTGCTAACTGGCTAAATGTTAGCATCCTAGCACACTAAACTAAAACAGTACATGTTGTCTGAGAACCATGAACATTTTACACAGTATACCTGCGAACATCAACCTATTAGCACGCTGACATTAATATTTAGCTCAGTCTTTCCAGACTTTGATAATATGTGTGTGCTGTTTTCTGGATCAGTTTTTTTATAAATTTGTGGTGATAATAAAAACCTTATGTCCTTATTTTTTAATATTATAAATTGTATATAAAAACCTTTATTTTACCAGGCAAGATATTAAGAACAATTATATACTATGATGGCCTGGTTTTTAAGGTGATTTCTTTCTCCTCAGACAGCTGTTTCCCGGTGGCCTTTGTTAACGTTTAGGAAAGCATCATGATTTTAAAGCTGTTTAACCAGCCGTTTCTATGGCCACACTGGGACCAGGAAGTGCGCACCAGTAGCTATCCAATGAGCAAAAATCCTGTAGGACTCCTGCACTGTGGAGTGTGATTCAGAATGAAATGTGAATTAGGAACGCCTGTCACTGGTCCCTTTTTAGTGATTCAGTGAGATTATGTCTGCATGGGTGCCCTGGCTGCAGATAAAGCACGTCTGGGATGAAAGTAGGCAGTCTTTGCATGCATGCACACCGAGGTGACCGGCCGTGCCAGTGAGGTATTAAGGCGTTAAGGATTTGTCGTGTTGTTTTTTCTGTGGTTTAACAGTTAGGTAGTAGCCGACAAGCAAGAAGTAGAAGCAACTTTTCATCTATTTCAGGTCTGACACACACACATACACACACACACACATACACACTCACAAACACCCGAAAGGTTGCAGACTCCCACACTGATATTTGATTTTGCAGCAGACAGACAGAGCAGTCAGTGTTTTTTTGTAGAACTGACCCTACAACAGCTCTTTCATCAGGCTGCCTATAGGGTTGCAAGTTCAGGTCACCGCACCCAACTCTGCTGACTGCAAGCACCAGTTGGCATTGCTTCAAAGTACATAAAGCTAATAAACAAATTAACTTATGTATTTCAGTTTCCCTTGGAGAATATTACAGTTACAGCAGCTTAAGCTGGCTTATCTACAGGCTGCAGTTTATAATGTTTCAGCAGATCAGAAACATTGGCTGATAATGAAACAGTTGCTTATACAGTCTCGCTGAGCTTACACGTTGCTAACATTAGCAAGCTAAGTGAACTTGCTTTCACTTTCCGAGTGGAAGTGTTAGCCTAGCTTGCTAACTTGACAGCATGATGGGTTTTCTGTTTGTTTATTGTTGCAAAGGGACAAATTTGTTGAAAAATAAGGGGAAAATAAGGTCTTGGATCAAAGTTCATAGAGAGCCGAAGTAAAAGCAGAACTTCTGGGTAATGTTTCAGAAGTGAGAAAAGTAAAATTAAATATCCTGTTAGGATTTATGACTATGCCAATATAACTAAACATTCAGTCTCGGAACAGAGCCTTTCTCGCTGCACATGTTTAGATAAGGACGTTAGTTCACAGACCAGCATTTGATAAGATTTTTGCTTTTAGATGTTTAATCACAGAAAGTGTTTGAAAGAAACCCATTACCAAAACAGTCGTACATTCTGTCATTGTGTTGCTTATGGATGAATTATAGTGAAAATAAATTATTCCCCTTTTTGCAGGGGAACCCCCTCAGGGACTCCTGGGGGTCCCCAGACCCCACTCTGAGAACCGTCGCTATATATGTTATATAGTATGTGCTCCAGTCAGTAGAGCACTATAGCAGTTGACAGCGTGTCCCCTAGCAATGCTGGCACTCAAATGTCAGTCAACTGCTGCCATGGAAAATAGGCCCACCCACCCAGAGGCTTGAACCTGAGTCGTGTTTCTATAAATATTTCCTTAACATGTTTTATCCTCTTTTCAAAAATGGAGATATATGCACGATAGCTACAGCATCACTATAGTTTATATTTCCTTGTACAAAAAATGGGGAGGATTCAAATTTCAGCTGGACCTTTCAAGAGAAACATGGACCGGTCTAACCTCTCAAGAGTATATTTTCCTAGTTAAGGAATGATGTAATGATTTAATACTGCAGCGTCTATCGCCAGCCAGGGACAACAGCCACAAAAAATCCCTGACTAAATATTTAGAAAATGCGTGGCATCCAGATAGGCGGCTGAGATACCAGGCCGGGTGCAGGGAGAGAGAGAGGGAGAGACAGGCAACAGGATTCGTTGGGAAGGTTGAGACAAAAGGGGGACGCAGAACTGGCTCCACTTAGCATGTTATGAGTCAAAGGTTCGCCATGGGTCATGAGCTGCAAACTCATTCATGAATAAAACAAATCATGTTCTCCGAGCCCTGTTCCAAACTCAAACATCCAGTAGTGAGTTCCTCTGGGAATAGATGGTGGTTTCTTTAGGGCTTATTCTTGGCTTTTGAGAAGAGATGCCGCATGTTTCATAACCATAAAACTTATTAAACTGGAGGACAGGGAGACAGCAGACCAGATTTTCCACCCTCAGTCCAGGCTTATTAGCAATAATACTCTGGTTCACTATCATTGGTCTTGTGGCTGGATGTGGCACTTTTTTTCCCCCTGGTCAACTCTGTAATTCAATAATAGAGCAGAAAATCAGGCTTGATGTCTCCCAGAGCTCTCTGAATCATAAAATGAGACTGAAGTGATTTTGCTGAAGATGTGCTTATTCAAAAAAAAAAAAAAAAAAAAAAAAACATCTCTGGCCTCAGAGAGGGGCAGAGACGAGCACAAGTGTTGTTAGACCACAGACAGTGTGACAAGCTGATTAAAATGCCCACAGACCGGGAGAGCTGGACCTCCTCTCTCTATTCACTCGACCCAGCCACGTCGTCACGACAACGAAGGACGACAAAGGGCTTTCTCAGGCTATTGAGTGCTGTGAAAGAACAGGCGGTCATGTGTGTGTGCGTGTGTGTGTATGTGTGTGTGTGTGTGTGACTTGCAGTGGAGATGTGGCTGTACAAGCTGTAGGTGGTAATGTATGCAGACCATCCACAAACAAATGGATACGCATGCACGTCCCACTGCCACCTCCTTAGCGTTCTGCCACACAATGACCATACCAGCGCGTCCTCGATGACGTGATGCTTAGTTCGAGCATATGGCCAATCTGTATTCAAACCCCAAACCAGCCACAGAGAAGCTATTTGAGCCAGCTATGTCTTTGTGTAAACAGAATGGAAATGCCTTTGTCCTTTCGTTTTAACCAGTAATTTTTCACCCTTATTTTGTGAATAGCTCTGAAAATGATCAGGACAGATTCAGTGCATTTGACAGTGACTTTAAAACTCAAACACCAGAGTGGAATCAACATTTGTTACAACTTACATTTGTAAGTCACTGCTGAACTCAGTGGTGGTCCTGGTGTATTAAACACAACAACAAGGCAAATACTACTACTGTGCCTTACTGAAGTCAGTTTCTGATTGATTTTCATTTCAGGTTTGCTTGAGTTTGAAGTGATAATATGTAATTTCTCCACATTAAAATGTCTAAAAATGACTAGACCTATGTTGTATATTTTTAACATTATCCCAAATGTTTCCAGCAATTTTCAAACCTGGAGAAAGTTGTGATTTTAATCATGGTAATGGTCTGTTTAATTTGGACACCTGTCAATGACAAATTTTCCAGTTTTAAGCCACATTTTTGAGATACAGTTTTTAACACTTTGGTCGTTTTCAACTATGTATTTTAACCAGATCAGGATTTTAGTCATCGGATGTCTGGATCATAAATGTAAATGTCAGACAGCTCAGCTCCCAGCCACTCCGAGACATCCTGTTTCCGCTGAACTTCATCAGTGAATCACTGCATCAGTAAATGACTGATTCTTAAAGTGAAACTGCTTTACTCAGTGTTTCTATCGGTTTAAATCCCCTGGTTCGCTTGTTATGGACAAACGGATAACTCTGTGGATAACTCAGCTGCCGGTAAAAATCTCCCAAATGTTTCTTTCATAAGAAACAAAAGGTTAGCAGCAATCACAGCTCCCAGCCACTCCGGGACGTCCTGTGTCCGCCGTTTTCCAAAAATGTTGAACTATTCCTGAAGAAAAGGATGAATCATAGTTTAGCTGTGTTTCAATAACAGAGGTTAAAGCCACAGTTTGCACAGACATCTGTCCATTTATTAACCCACAAAACTGCAAAAATATGATGAGAGCGGGTGTGAATCTCCCTGTCTCCATGCTGTATCTGTCGTACCTGAGTCTGAACAGGTGCACCAGAGGAGGAGGTAGGAGGGAACCCAGTCCGCTCTCTACCTCCACCTCCACCCACCCGTGCGTTAAGTCCAGTGTGGATGCAGTTTGTGCAGAAAGGATAGTTTGTTCATTTCTAAATAACATAGATATATCCCTACCACATGGGCTTTTAATTTAAAGCTACTCTGCATCCCTGCATCCTGTTTGTGCAGCTTTGTGCTGTATGTCAACATTAACCAGAGAAAACAGAGTGTGGCCCAGTAAGTAAACACAGGCTACTGTACTCTGTACTTTATATTATTTCTTATGTTTTCTTTATTTTTTTTTGCTTTGTCATCCTCCCCTTTTCTCACATTGTCATTCTCGGTGCGGCCAACTGGCTGACTCCCCTATGCGAGGCCAGGGAACTGAGGACTGTAATTGTGGCAGGATTTGTTGGCTGCTGTCCACGCTGTTGTGGTCCAACCCTGTCAGCAGAGGCTCTTTCTAAGGATCTGACCACTGGCCACTTAACACGCTCTGTCTTACACACACACACACACACACACACAAGATAATGAAAGCACACAACCAACACCCGCTCACTAAAGCACATGCATTTCTGCATCTTAATTTAACTATATGGTCCTATTTTAGTTTTGGTTCACAATGTGCTATTTGAGGTAGGCTGGGTTGTGAGGACCATGTATTCCCATCAAACTATATTCAAACAGGCACTTTTAGACTTATAACGGACATGCTTATTAAGTGGCCATATTTTACTGCACTGCAGGGGCCACTTGGGTCCCATAGGCGTTTGCCTTTTGACTGGTTAAAATGTTAAATTAGGCCTCAGCTGCTATTGTCAATCATTCTCATTCTCTCTCTCTCTCTCTCTCTCTCTCTCTCACTCTCTGTCTCTCTCTCTCTCTCTGTCTCATTAAGCCCGTCCACCCCCTGCCTCTGCTTCCTCCTGACTGCTCTTTGATCCCCGTGTCTGTTGAATGTTGAACTGAAGAATTACAGCACCATCAGTTCCAGTCTGTCATATTTCCATGACAGCACCAGTCTCCCCTTTCTCCCACCTAGTCAGGGTCAGAGGGTCAAAGGCTTCGTGCTCATACGCTCAGAGAAACCAGTTGCACTTTACAACAAAACTCTCAACCTTCACATTGCATTATAATATACGTCTTTTATTGATCTATATAATAAGGATTTCTGAATTTGCAGGATGTGAAAACATATTGCACTTGGCCATATTGCAATTTCGTTAATATTTTCATTAATTGTGCAGCTCTGAAAAGAAGCAATAAATGGTGAAATCATTTGATAAAACTCATTATTATGAAATGTTATTCCATTATCTGGTTCATGATTCTGTGGTTAATATTTGTTTCCCTTTACATGTTTGAATTAAAAAAAAAAAAAAATCCATTTTCAAAAGTTGGCTTTATTATTTTGTAGTGTTTTTTTTCAGTTTCCATGACAGTGGTGTTGTCACCACCCCCTCAATTTTTAGCCAATTGCATTTTGTTACTCAGCAACTTCAACAACTGCCAGCTACAGTCTTTAGCTGGCTCCCGTTAGCCAGAGAAAGAGAACTCCCAACAAAACAATGAAATAATACAAAGTCAAGTCATAATAGTGGGTTGAATTCCTTAGATTATGTCACATTTTATTGGCTCATCTATACTGTATATTTGACTTCATTTATTTATTATGATTATGTCTTAATACTGCACCGGCTCCCTGTTAAACACCGTATTGATTTCCAGATCCTGCTTCTCGCTTTCATGTCACCTCACAGCCTAGCACCTCTGTATCTCTCTGATCTACTCACACCTGCGCGTGCTCTCAGATAATCCTCTTTCATTAATCTCACTGTACCTCCTGCGCGTCTGACAGGCTCCGCGTTCAGAGCCTTCAGCCGTGTTGCCCCTCACTTCCACAAGACATCCGTAATATTGTATAATAATATTCCTACCTTCAGATCCCACCTCAAAACACCCGTCTTTAGACTTGCCTATTCTGTTTGAATCCAGCGCTGGTGTTCTGTGGAACCGTATTTATTTTATACAATTATATTTATTCTAATTTATTTAGTATTTTATGCCTTGTTGGATTACTGTCTGCTGCTACTGTATATTTGATTTATCTTACTGTGTGTTGTAAGGTGTCCTTGAGTGCCTTGAATGGCCCCTATAAATAGAATGTATTACTATTATTATTATGATTATTATTGTTAACAACAGTTCTTTTTCACAGCAGACATTTTAACTCATCATAGGGAAAGTACGGGTGCTATTTTGCCCCTGCTTGCAGTAGGTTGACAGGTGAAAGAGCAGAGAGTATGAAGAGGGTAAGTAGAGGAAACATCAGAACGGTTAGCGTAGTTGCCATCTTTTATTTGTTTATGCTGTTTGTTAGCTTGTAACTAGCATTGGCTGACACAATGTTAGTGGCTGTGCTAATACACACTCGCTCTCTGTACTGACGAGGTTTCTGTGGCTGGTGAAAGAGCGGCGCGTATCGATATAGTTAGCGTTATTGGAAACATCGGAGACACTCGGCCACATTTGATTGAGCCTCAGTCAGACACAGACTCAGTGAGTCTGTTGAGACAAAAATCAGTGACTGGGAGATTTATCAGAACAGTTGGTGCAGTTAGCATTTATTATTTGTTTAAATAGTTTGTTAGCTTGTAACTGGCAAGCTTCTAACCCTGGCTGTCTAAATCTGTTTTTATGAGACTGTCATTGGTTCACTGCAGTTCAAAGGTGGAACTCCCGCAGTCATGGTGTTGACTGCTTGTTTTGCTCATGATATGCCTTGTATTATATATATATATATATATATATATATATATATATATATATATATATATATAAAAAACCACCATATGCACCTGTTAACAAGGTTAAAACTTGATTTTCATTGGAGCGGTTCTTCAACAGTGGGTGTGTTTTTATTTTTTTTTTTTCTTCAAATGTCCCAGTAAATCATGACAGCGTGACCATGAGTCAGCATGAACAAAACCAGGACCCCTTAAACTGAAGCAGTCATTCATTCATTTTATTATTTACACTTGAGCTTTTCCTACTATGACGTGAAGTGAAGTCTGATTTAATTATTAAAAGCTGGACACTTTGGAGCTCAATAAAAATAAAGTTACAAGTACATTATTTCTTCTTTATCACACTGGCAGTGAGTGACTTGAGTGAGTGAATGGCTGTTTTGGTCTTCAGTGATCTTCACTACGTTTCGTAAAAATGAGCTGGTTTGTTGAGTAATAGAATAGGGATCATGAAACATCAGTAACAGATCATAGCAGATGAAAGGCCTTTGCTCTTACAGTGGTTCTCAGGTCTTGCGTGTCATGTTGTACCAAGCAGCTAGGCTTAACACCTGCTTTTTCCAGGGAGAGCGTTACTGTCTCCAGGGTGAAAGGAGCCTGTCATAAAACGAGCTAAGTGAGTGTGTGTGTGTGTGTGTGTGTGGGTGTGTGTGGGTGTGGGCACATGAAAAAGTGTGTTGTGTCTCGGCACTCATGTAGATATGTGTGTGTAGACTCTCTTTCCAAGGGAAGTGGCTTTTATCCTGTGTCCGTTCAGCGCAGCCACTCGGTGGTGGAGCTGTGAAAGGGACACTATTCCCTCCAGCAGCAGACAGAGAGCCCCTTCAGCCCACCGGAGGGACTGAGAGAGAGACCCTCTGTGTCTGCATGTGAACTGAGGGGAGAAAGATTGCCATTGACCCTAAAGAAGGCGACGGAAATGGAGAGAGGCCAAACGTGTACATCTGGCTCTCATAATATTAGCGCTTTCACTGATCTAACCATCCAAGTAGGGACACACACAACCAGCAACTACACTGTATGTGGGTGTACTTACTGGGTGTAAATGTGGATTTGCAGTGACGTGAAGGGTGTGATCGCGCCTCCAGTTTGTTGTGTTTCAGTGGGAAAGTGAACTTGGTCACACATTTGTGTGTTAAGGTTCAAACTGACTCACAGTAGATTTTTTTATTTATTTTTTATTGGCGTTTTATTCACTTCCCGTCCAAACAGGTTAGTGACTCTCGGCAGAAAGGAGTCCAGGTATGTCACATAACTTTAGCTGAGCGTGATGGCCTTGTCTGTTCTCTTCTGTGGTGCTCACACCATCAACATTAGGTGCAGACCTCTCTATTGTTATGCTTAGCGTTCCAAGCTTGAGGATCGGCCGGCTGTTAGATTGAGCCTTCAGGCAAAAATTTGGGGTGTAAATAGTTTATTTCAGTGGAATTTACAGTGATCAGGGAATTTCTGTTGAATTAAATTCTATTGTTGCTTTTGTGTAATGTTTTAACTTTAACAAGCCTGCCAACTGTAATCAGTCTTGAAGGTACTAGCCATTGAGCAACCAGCTTCCTTTTTTTGTCATTCATTTACCACAAACAAAACGTAGCATAATCAATGCATGGCCCAAAAGCTGACACTAAAGCTGGATTGATGCTCGGTGCCTCCAGTACTGCCTCAAATACTGTATATGAGAGAACATGAGTCGATTCATCAATCTGACACCACATCATTTTTTTAAATAAACTTTATAGTTTCACACCTGAATAAAACAGGAGTTTTCCAGGAAATACATTTTTCCTTACGCTGTGCAGCCACTGGCAACTAATGTTTTAGAGCAGCAAAGACGAATTGATTTCTGGTTATTAGTGTAACATTATCCGTTGATAAAAGGTCAACAATCTGGCAACATGTTACACTGGAAAGTCCCACCAGTGTACAAGGCAAAGTGTACAGTATCCAAGGCTTTAATTTGGATGGGTGATGCTACTGTCAGGGCAACGAGTCCTAACACCTCTACATTTTTATTTTTTATGAATGACAGCAACTTAATAATAAAAGAAAGATCCTATGGCATTCACATGTCTGTTCATGTTTAAGCTATTGTTGAGCTATACAACAATGATCGCGACCGTATCACATTGAGACAGAGTGTCAGGAGGGAAAAAATATTACTGGAACATCTCTACTTGGTACGAGTGGTTTACAGGAGTCCAGCCTTTAGGGCATTCACGAGTGCTGTATTTTAGTAGTCATTGACTACTCCCAAAAAGTAGTCGACTAGTCGATTAATCGCGGGAGATCTATCATATTTTTTTCACCCAATAACAATGATCAATTATCGTCAAAAACGTCTCATACAACCAGTAAAGGGTGTAGGCGGGACCAACCTGGGGGTAGGTGAAATACCAGAGCCCTCGATTGGCTCTGAGAGGCTGTTTAAAAATGAACCGCGATCTGATTGGACTAAATCCCCAGCAGCTTGTCTGACCTGGAGATACCGTTTGACTGCATGACCGACTGCTCTCTTGCAGCGACAGCACAATGAAATTCACCAACAGACCTGTTATTTCCCTTTTTCTGTGGTCGGTGATCGGACGCTTGGAAAATTCTCCGATTGTCGTCTGCTTGCTTTGTTCACTCTGTTGGCGCTTCTCCTCGTTGTTGCTGCTGTTAGCGGTAACCATGAGCAGGTGTAGCTTCAAATGGTTATGCATAGCGCTGGTACTTTGGTGGTACTTTAGAGTAGCCTTACATATATTGCAGCTGACGGGTTTATCTGCTTTGGTAAAATATTTCCACACTGTTGACTGTCGAGCATCGGGGCGTACAGTCATGTTTCTCTCTGCCTCTTCTTTTCGCTGCATTTCTGCTGCTTTAGCGCCCAACAGTATCACGTGTGACTTGTCGACAACTACAACTACAACAGCAAATACCCACAGCGCCCCCGGCTGCATATCTGCTGTAGATGCCACTGCTTTATTACTGCACCGTGCTAAAATCACAGATGAACGATTAGTCTACAGCAATGCACAGTGTCGACTAGTGGTTTTAATATTCGAATAGTCGACTATTCTGTGAAACCCCTACCAGCCTTAGATATTCACAGCACAGGTTTTGATTTATAGTTGAGCGTCAGAATTCATCCACTGATGGCACCACCGCATCACTAGATGGATGTGATCTGTAACAGCGTGTTTACATTCATTACATTTACCTAGCGATGCGGAGCCAAGCTGGGCTACACATGTACTTACAGAGCTGAAAAGGAGAATACCGCCATGTTTACACTCTGTAATTCACCGTCACAGAGATCAGTGATTGTGGCGAGCAGAGCGTCTGCACTGGCAGTGTCTTTGCTAGATGTCTGTTACTGAAAAACATCATGTTAGAGTGTGTTTGTGTCTTTTTTTTAACTTTATTTATGTTGTCTTCTCTATCAGCGATCTCCCTCAGCATGAGAAACTTACTGGAGAAAACACAGCAAACTGCAGTTTTTCCTGCGAAGACCCCCAGAGAATTGGATTTTCAGGCTTTTTCAGCGACATTATTCTCTGCGTAACTCTATCAGTGTCATTAACGTCATCCAAACACATATGCCAACTCTTTCCACTCCCTACTTTTAAATCAGTTACAAGTGTTTACCGGCAAATGCGCGTGCCTGTTCTTTATCTTCTCAGTGGTATCCTGTGTGTTGTCATTGAAGGCCTCGCTGATCTCAAACAGACCCTATGTGCTACTCTCTCTACTGTACTCTCTGGATGGGAGCCACAGATGCAAGCGCTGCTAGAGTCTGGGGCCCCCCGGGCGAGACGCCAGCCGACCCACCAGAACAAAACAATGCAAGGCAGTAATGGCTCCGGGCCCGATGTGGGGGCACTGTCGCCGTGCTGCTGACCCCACATATTTTATGAGGTCTTAGGCGTTCAGTGGGCTGTCATGGCTCATTAGAAGCTTTAGAAATGAACTTGCGCAGCACACTCTCTCAATGATTAATTAACATGGACAGAGAGAAGAACGTGAGTCAGATAGGAATGGCTGGGGCAAAAGTTCACTGATGGGACCACATTCTGAGGAGTTTTATAGAAGTCAATAAATACACTTGGTGACACACACACACACGCACTGTTGATTCGAATGGGTAAGCCCCCCCCCCCCCGCCATCAGCAGCTAAAAGAAAGTCGTATTCTGGGTTTAAGTAGAGAGTTTAGTCCTGTTTCCACCGTGACAAGACTACAACTCTAAGGAAATCACTCATACATGTTTATTTATGTCTTTACTTGCATGTGAAAATTTACTCCACAGTTCCTTTGCGACCACCATCTCCCCTCCCCAAGTTGACAGCCTAATGGGCTACCAGAGGTTATTTATAGATTGTTGGACTGTGCCCCATGGTCGAACACGCTGCATACCAGACACAAAGTGATGAACTGTGGAGAAACCGCCCCTCTGCTCCTCTGAAGGGTGCCGGTAGTGTTTGTGTTAACCACGAAACTGCTTCCACCTCAAGAGGAAAAGTAGATGTTTCACTTTCGGTAGACTGTGGCAAAGGTTTAAAGATGATGAACCTCCAGGATCTGAACTTTTAATGCATTTATTCTGGCTTAAACAGCTTAAAAGTTGCTGATTTATGCTCCTGGAATCCCACAAACTTCCGTCACTCACAATTAAAGAGCAATCTAAGTTGCAGAGTGGTTATTTACTTGATTGATGAGGTGAAAATGATGCATTGCCATAAAAGGTCTTGAGATGTCAAGAGAAATATTCCAGATTGGACTTTCCCTGTTTCGGTTACATCAACCACAGCTTTATTTCTCGTGTGTCTGCTCTTCCCCTCCATCTCAGCTGTGTCCCACACCACTGTCATCCAGTCTGATCTCATGGTAGCTCGTAGGAAGCCATCATTGCTGGTTGGTCAGAGGAAGTTCCCATGGTGATGTGGGTCACTTTAGGCTATAAATAATATGACCGCACCATGATGGCCGGTCAAAGAGCAGGTGAGGACGCCTGCTCTGAGTAGCAGTGAGAATTTGTCTAGAATTGTTCCCAGGCTCTGTCACAGAGGCAGGACGAGGACACAGTGACTGTTTTTAGCTGTAATCGAATTGAATCTACTGAATGGAAGTAGGTTTGCTTTAGAAAGTGTTAAATTATCTAATTGCATCCAGCTGTGAAACAGAAATAAACCTCTAGTTTCAGTTGCTGTAGTTATTGTTGTCAGGGGCTTAAATCAATTTCACTCCAGCAAACTGTCTTCTGACATCTACTTTTAATATATATATTAGAAGTCTTCCTACTTCTAATGAAATACTGCAACAAACACATTGTTCTCATTGTAATACACTGAGGGGTTTTCCTGCTACAGCCTTACTTGGTCTGGTATGACCAGTATGGTGGTTGATGTTAGGTAATGTTAGCAAGTTTAATAGTTATTGTTAACTGACATTATTGCATGAGTCTTCTGACTTTATGATTCTTCTCTGCTTGTGCGTTTTGCTATATTTTAGCATTTGCCTTATCCTGTAGATTACACTTTAAGATCTGGGATTGAGGACTGAAGGCATATTCACAACACTGAGGAAAAACAGCTTTGTGTGCGCTTCACCCTCTGTGTGCATGTCCACGGCATAACAAGTGTAGCAGGGGTTTGTCGAAAGTTCAGATGAGTTCAGCTTTTACCTGAGCCCTCTGACCATTGTGGGTGCAACCAATCACAGAGCACTGCTTGAACTGAAAGATGGACAAAAATTAAACTTGTGTTTGTGCATTTCCAAAAAACTGTACAATAACAATTTGGCCTCATGTCGAGACACATTTACCATTTATTGCAGCACCACCAGGATTTGTGAGAGGCTTGCTTTGCTGCTGTAATGTAAATACGCCCCATCAGTCTGCAGCTGCTGTGCTAGCTGCTTTGAGCTGAATGTTAACATGCTCACAGTCAAAATGCTAACATGCATTGTCATTCAACCCTGTCTCCTAAAAATGAATAGCAATACGTTTACAAGCAGATAACGTCTTCTGTTAACACGAGGAAATAATGTTAATTTACAAAATTATTATTTGAAAAATATATGAATGCTGAGCGTATCAGTAAAATGTTCACAGACGACATATTTGTCTTATACCAAAACTACCATCTTTCCCTGACCTTACCCAAAGGGCCGTTGTTGTAAATCAATATAATCAGCCAGTGATAAAGTTTCCTACAACTCATGTTTGCTGTTGCAGATTAGTTGTATATAGATTTTGAAATGTAGGAGACAGGGTTGTATAAGTGTGAGCATGTTAGTATGATGTATATTAGCCATTTTGGTTTGTCATGTTACCATTCGAACACATGCTATAGTAGCTTTGCAGGTATTTGATCATACTGGATAAATTAGGAAGTTGATGATGGAACTAGATGAAAATTTATAACCAGAGTTGCAACAGTTCGTCCTGAGAACATCCTGGAAAACATTTCATGTCAGTCCATTCAAAAGAGACATTTCGCTAAAGATAAAAATAATCAACCTGCTAGTGGCGCTAAATGAAAAGCCAGAGGATCACGTTTGCACAAAATTTCATGGCAATCCAATGAATAGATATAAGATTGATAAAGTGTGAACGAGTCTGATCAACTGACCAACCGACCTAGTAGAAACTGCGCTCCCTTAAGAGGCTTAAGAACTTGTATCTCAGAGCTTAACCAGATTTGACTCAATAATACATGAGACACAAAGCATTGGTTTGTTTTATATATATGTATATTTCATAAAGACTATTTCTTCTCTGTCTCAAAGGACTGTGTGAATTTTCAGCCTTGTTTAATAGACTGTGTAATGGCCACCCCTCTTCACACACACACACACACACACACACACACACACACACACACACAGACGCGCGCGCACTCAACTCAAACCCTCTGACAGTGGGCGTGGAGGTTATTACTTATTATACTTCTTATTCTGCTCATGAATAACTAAACAGGAGGCCTGAGACACACTCACCCACTTACCAGACACATACTAAGACACATGCACCTGCTCCTTGATGGCCCCTGGTTATGTACACACACACACACACACACACACACACACATTCACACCCACACCCACACCCACACACACACCCACACCCACACACACACACACACAGATTCCCAGTCTCCTCCCTTTCATCCCTGCCTTGTCTTTGTCCTGATTGCAGCCCCAGGGGGTAGACAGTTAGGTGAGATGGCACTGCATGTGTAATGTCTCAGCAATCTATTCACACAGCAAAGTAATGGTGCACAATATTGAATATCACACTTTTTGAGACATAGCCACTCTCTACGCGTTGTCATTAAGCAGGGATGTGGGGCATGAATAATCTTACCGAAAGCTTAAGCTCAGTTTCAAAATAAATAATAATGTGTGTGTCTAATTCTTGCAGAGCTCTTACATGTGCCCAGTTTAGAGCTTGCTCCCTACACTGTGGTGTACAGAGCTATTTATTTATTCTTATGTGACCTTTCTCATTGAGGTCAGTGAAAGGTCTGAGGAGCCTCTTCAATAATTAAAGGGGTTTTTATCTCTAATGTGAAGGCTCTCAGTGTCCGCAAACCACTCTCCTCAGAGGTGTTGAGTGATGGCTGTGGAAATGGGAAATGAGAGTTGTTGTTTTGAATGCTGCAGCTGTAAGGCGATACTGCGGCCGCTGGTGTTTTAATCCAATGAATACAGTCTGTATGGTGTGTAAAATTATAAACACTGTGTGTGTGTGTGTGTGTGTAATCACGTATTAGGTGTTGTGACATTTTGATGAATAATCCGATAAGAGAGTCATCTGTCTGTGAGTCATGTCTCAGTCTGTCTTCTCTGTTTGCAGATTGATAATCATTTACAGGTCGAGAGGAAAGGAATGGGATATGATACCAGGTGATCAGGCGCAGGAAGTCTTCAGCTTAACAAAGAACATTGATGGTGAGGGGTTTATTTTCTTCACGACCGTGTATTTGGACTTTTACAACTCTGTTTAAATGATAAAACTGGCAATATTGTGTGTTTTTCTTTTGGTCAATAAATCCAATGAAAAGACAAACCAACATCCGTCTCAACACTTTCCAACTTCCCAAGACTGTCTGTGGCATTCAGACCCAAAACCAACTGACTACCTGAGACAAGACTACATAATTTCCTACTTTACACAAGCAGGAGTAAATAGTTCATTTGTTGTGAACGGATTTGGTTGTTAGCAAGAACTCACACCACTAGGACTGTGCATATGGGACTGAGTCACAATGAACTACAGGCCCCTGTTCATGGTAATGAAGGAGCGTGTCCTCCGGAGCAACAGTGTGGCTCATTAAAGTGTTTTTGATAGATTTTATTCAGCAGTGGATGTCTGGCTTTGGCTGCAAGACAATACTTGTTAGTATTGATGGTTGGTTTTCATAGGATTTGTTGACATAAGAAAATCTAGAATATTAACAGTTGTTGTTGAATAAAATCTGTTATGGTTGAATCGTGTGTGTGTGTGTGTGAGAAAGAAAAAGCTAGCTTAAATTTTTAAGAGCTTCTCCCCACATCTTAACATTTTTCCCAGCCTTAACCTAAGCTCTCTAAAACTCTTTAACTCGTAACTGTACTCAACTACATGGAAGCAGCTTTTAGGCCTATTAAATGTTGCTGTTTAACCTCAAACATCTGTTCTTGCAGGCCTGTAACCCTGCTCTGTTTTTCCCGGCAGAATATTTGCCATGCTACATGGGAAGGCTCTGAACTCCACCCTGCTCTCGCTCCTCATCCCCATCGTCTTTGTTTCTGCCCATCGTCGCTCCTACCCCAGTTTTTCCCGAAATGACACCGAATTCCAGCACCTGGTGCTCCACCCTGACCCCTCCGTGGGGAAGGTGTACGTGGGGGCCAGGGATCACCTCTTCCAGCTGGACGGACTGGATGGACTGCGGCTGGAACAAGAGGAGATGACGGGCCCGGTCAGTGACAGCAAAGACTGCCTTCCCCCGGTCACTGAACTCAACTGTCCCCAGGCAAGGAGAACCAGCAATCACAATAAATTACTGCTGGTGGATCCAAAGGCGTCAGAGTTGATCACCTGCGGGAGCGTCCACCAGGGCACCTGCCAGAAACGCAGCCTGTCATCAATCAGAAAGGTTCTCTTCTCCACCGAGAGGCCCGTGGATACACAGTATGTTGCGGCCAATGATCCGTCAGTGTCGACCGTGGGGCTGGTGGTGGGGCTTCGTGGCGGTAGGACAGTAATGTATGTGGGTAGGGGTTATACCGCCAGCCACCCACCCATCTCTACCCGCCACCTTTCATCAGAACCCATCTTTTCCTACGAGGAGACAGCTAAACTGGCCGTAGCTGGGCGTCTGTCAGAGTACGACCACCATTTTGTGACGTCGTTCACTCGGCGCGCATACGTGTACTTCTTGTTTTACCGCCGTGACATCAAGTCTGCATCGAGGGAGTACCGGACCTATGCTGCCCGAGTGTGCCTGGATGACACCTCCTACTATTCCTATGTGGAAGTTCCTCTTGTCTGCCAATCCTCAAGCTCTCATTCAAGGACGTACAACCTGCTCCAAGCTGCCCAGGTACTTCTTTACTTTTATATGTTCCTCCAAATCATATTAATATATCAGTACTTGGAAATCATGTAGGAAGCACTAACTCAAAATAGTGAAATAATGGAGTTTCTTTTTCATCAGAGCGCATGAATTTCAACTCATGCTTTCACAATAGTTCCTCTGATACCGGCTGTGTTTAACTTTCCCAACTCTTTCCCACGCCTCTGTTGCAACAGGTGGGACAAGGTGCGGGCCGGCAAGGCGAGGATCTGCTGGGAGTCTTCTCCACCCATGTCGGCTCTACAAACAACAGTCCCTTGGATGCCTCGGCCCTGTGCGTTTACCCTCTGGATGAGCTCGACAGGCACATCGACTCAACGCGTGACCTCTGCTACACCCATGATGGGCGGGTGGAGGGAAGAGGGGAAGTGGCCTACATAGAGTACGAGGTCAAGTCCAGCTGTGCCAACCTGCCCCTGGTAAGGACACGGGAAATGTTTTCAACATCCACCTGATGTTGAAGTTCACCTTTTCTTTGATGGAAGAAAAGCAAATATCTGGCAGATTTTCAAACAGTGATTCTTTCAATAACCGTTTCTCTCTGGTTCCCTTAGGTGAATTGCGTGCTACAGTGTTTTCTACTTTGTGAGCATGGATAATTGCCTTATAGTACACACATTAGGGCTATACATCATTATGTATTATTTCCTGCTGTCTTCTTGTACCTCACATATATTGACTCAGTGAAAGGCAAAACAAGGGATCACTTCACCGGCAAGATTACGCTGAGAAACAGGAAGAAGTTGTGGCTATATATATATATATATATATATATATATATATATATATATATATATATATAATGGACGTTTGGAAGTCTTGTAATGAGGCCCAGTGCCTTACGGATGCACCAGGAGTAGCTTTGCCCAGCTGCAGCCCTCCAGTGAACCCCCCCCCGCTGCCTTGCAGCCGCTCAGGTCCCGTCAGCCCTCAGAACCATTTAATGGGATCGTTAGGGATCAATAAACCAAACTACCCCTGAATCAGCTGTGCCGCTGCTTAATGAGCACTGACAAGGAAGGATTGGAGTTCTTTTGAAACCCACTGACATAAGAGGACAGAGAGTAAGAGAGAGGAAGGAGGCGGGGGGGGGGTGAATAGAAACATGGGAATAGACAGACTGTAGCACAGAGAGTAACAGGGAGGAAGACTGAAGAGGAAGAAGATGCTGAAAGAAAAACAGAGGGATGATTGACAGACGAGTGGACAAGAATGATGTATTAGATCACAGTCCCCAAGCTCATGTTTTTTTTTTTTAATAAACAAACTCTTAAGTAGACCAAAACAAGATGTCCCATTCTGCCTCCTCCGTCAGGGCCAATTATCTGGAGCCAGAGCTCAGAGACTTACTGGAAAGCAGGATTTGGAGCGCTTGTTTTGCCAGACCAAAAGAGCAAGTTGGCTTATCTGAATGAGTCTGCTTGAACTTACGGTGCAATCCTCTTATGATGAATTAAGAGGATTCAGTGACTCTTAAGGCAGTGGTAGGAAGGAATGGAAGACGAATGGAGGGACAAACCGATCTAACGAAACCTTTTCCGTTGTGGCTAAATTCCGTAGAATACCCTGAAGGCGTATCCCTGCGGCTCTGACCACACCCCTAGTCCGATGGCGAGCCGGGCGCCGCTGGAGGCCAAGGCCGTGTGGCACACCTCAGCCGCCCGTCTCACCGCTGTGGCCGTCAGTGTCAGAGACGGACACAGCATCGCCTTCCTTGGAGACTCCAGAGGGACTCTACACAAGGTAGCTCATCACATTGCTGTCATGAATCCTTTTTTTTATTTTTGTGCCAGTTTCTTTACGCCCTTTAGCCTGTTCTGGCATGTGCCAGGCAGGGAGACGCCCTGGACAATTCAACAGCGCATCCCAGGAATAACAAAGATCTGTGTATCATGGGAATATTTATACAATTAGGTAATATCTTATTATGGTAGTTTCCTAATTTCCCAGTCACTGCAACCACACATGTGGTAGGCCTTACTTAATACTGTCATCCATACAGCCCTGCCCTTGAGGCAGTTCCCATCTGCACTTTTTCAGTTCATCTATGAATCATTTCCCAGCAAAGCAAACACACCTCACACCACTTAAACCTTTTTTTATTTTTTTTATTTGTCCAAGTCTATGCTGGTTCCCATATACCTCTGCATTACTATGTGATTACAGCCTGGAAGATTCCAGTCATTCTGAGATTCACAGCGTTCCAACACACACAGACTTGCATACCAGCATTATCCCATGCTTAATACATTTGCTTTTTGTTCTGTGGACTGCAGTATGTGATTGTTGGAAACTTGAACTTGATGCATTTTTTGGGAGCTAATAGTTGAGTTCTTTTTTATTTTTTTATTTTGGAAGGATTGGTGGAATGTGTTGCCCAAAATACATTTGTGATTTGGGTCTCACCTTGTTTGTCTGAGGTCTGATTGCAGCTTTTTACAGTAATGTCCAGCTGCCCTGTCACCACCTTTTAGAACAACATCTGCATAGATCTGATAATCACATGTAGCGGTTGAGATAAGAGGTCTGCAGACATAACTCTGCTCTTACGTGAGGTATTCAAGGAGTTGGTTATCGTCTATTAGGTCTGTTTTGCCGTGTGAGTGAAAGCGAGAGAGTGCGACATCAATGTCAGACACGGTACTTTTAGGTAGCAGATCAAAGCAGCACCCCATGTAGCCATCTCAAGTAAGCTATTGTAACAGGATTATCGTATCACAGCAGGTCAAATTCCACAGTGTCCAGATACAGGACTTTGTGTGTGTGTGGGTGTGTGTGTGTGTGTTTGGGATGGTCAGTCAAACTGGGGACAAAATGAGTGTCACAAAGTTGATCGCAGCACAGTTTCAGTCCGTGCACAGAAGTGTCCTGTCAAAGGAGTAGTTCAACATTTTCGGAAACGTGCCTCTTCACTTTCTCGCTGAGCGATACCTGAGAAGATTGATACCACATTCTGTTAAATATGAGGCTACAGCGAGGAGACGATTAGCTTAGCTTAGCACAAAGACTGAAAGCATGGGGAAACAACCAGTCTTGTTCCGTCCAAAGGTTGAAAAAAATAAATAAAAAAAAATCACCTGCCTGCATCCTTAAAGCTCCCTAATTAACATGTTAACTTTACAAGGGGAATAAAATATTCACTGTGCTCCTTGATAATTTAACTCATCGGTCTGGATGGGATCGTAACCATCAGGAAATAGCAGGATATGGTCTGTAATATATATGGACATTCAGTAGGACAAAGCCAAAAGAGAAAGACAAAAGCCTTCCTCCCAAATCACCCCACCTCTCCTAGAGAAATAAATCCAGTCCGAGTGGTGCTTTAATTTACTCTTCAGGGTTTTGTATGTTTTTCTGTCTAGCGGACAGCCTGTCTACTCATTTTTATTCAGAAATAGCAGCATTTCGAAAGGCTCTGGGGTTAGTTTTAACTGTTTAACTGATGGTATTAATTGGTCAAAATTGTTATTGTTGATTAAGGGTTAATCACGAACAACCTGAGAATCTTTAAAATTACAGTTATTTAAGTACAACATTTACAGTTTGTGTTACTTTCCTTCCCCCAAAGCTTAACAACATAATACTGTCTTAGGAAACTTAAAGTGGGAACTTTGAAAGATACTCAGCTTGGTTTGCCTATATCAGAGTGGTGAAGCCTCTTATATAGAAATTGAATGAAAGGATCACTTCAAGGGGAAGGATTATAGTGTTCATAATGGCATTTGGGTGTTGTATATGTATAACATATCCTTTAATACACCATCATATTCTTTGCTAAATACGACATGCAGAGCAACAAACAGCAGAAATGTGTACGTCACCAAGCATTACAGAGCATCTTTCCCAATGCCATTATGTTTTGAGTGTATCCTCTTAATGGGACAACTGATTCTCCATGCTGTTCACAGTGATCAAGTGAGAGCTTTATGGAAAGAAGCATGAAAAACCTCTGCTAATCTCATTAACATTAGGGTAACATGAGAGTTTGAAGGCCTGGGAATCACTTAAGCCAGAGGTGTCTTCCTGTGCTTCATATTAGATTTGACTGTGTGGTAATCACATTCATGGCCACTTCTGCTGCGATCCTGCACAAGCGTGATTTGATTTGCTTTTGATTTGTAAGCTGAAGAAGATATTCCTTTTGTGTTTTTTGACAGCCCTTCATTTCAGTCCTGCAGCACATGCCGCTTTTGTCTAAAAATGCCAGTCTAAAGATACAAATCCTTTGCTAGTGATATTTATTATATGTCACATATACCACAATTTCTGAATCGTCTTCTGTTTTTCAGGTTTATCTTGGCCAGGATGGCACGGTGGAGGTATATGCGAACACAACGATCCATCCTAACTCACCCATTAACAGTGACCTTGTATTGGATCAGAATGGAGCACACATCTACATCATGACCAAAACTAGTGTAAGTCTACAAAGGATGCGACTAAACAGTTTTAGGGAGTTATAGTATCATTTTCTGTGAAATATATAAATAAGCAGAATGTGGAATCCAGCAGTCAATGTTAGCAAGTAAACTTTCACAGGTTTCATGTGTTTTTACGTTAAAACTACTCAACAGATGTATAGACAGCCGTAGCCGTTTTGGTGAGCCTGTCCATCCAGCCCCTCACCCAGATGTCTCCATACACGAGACTGAACATGGCTTGTCATTCATCGTCACACAATGTTGTCTGTCAGAGTTTTTCGGGCTTTGATACTTCCTCAAGCTGCGTCTCTCTCACTGAAAAAGAGGATAAAAGAATAAGAGGCAAAGAGCATAAAAGAAAACAGAGAGGCCAGCTGGCTGTCAAGGTCAAAGGTCACTAACCCCACTGTGATGGGTACAACAGTCAGCAGGAGGTGTAAGGTCAGACATAACAATCGTATTGATCAGAGAAAGTGGCCTCCATTGTCTTGGCACACTCCCTATAGAGTGTCTCTGTGTGGGTAGCTGTAGAAGCTGATAAATGGATTTGGGAAACTGCTGGTCTACACATTGAATGGGTTGTGTCACTTCTAAACCACTGAACATCTTAATTCAAATGTGGACCTGCAGCCTCAAGTTACATTCAACATTCATATGTTTAGGACTAGATAGCGTTGGAACAAAAAGCTGGCATTATAAGCTAGCCTCGCTAATTTTAGCTAACTAGCATGATAGACTGTACTTTAGCTGCAAGAGCACTAAGTTGTAGTTAAGCTAACACCCTGTAAGAGGCAAGATGCAAAAAAGGTAACATAAACAGGTAATATTATGGAATAATGGAGCTTAACACAGGAATTAGTAACCTTTCTGAAAAAATACATGGTTAAAATTGAAGCTGAGACAATCTAACTATAGGTTAGCTATCTATAGTAAAGTATGGCAAAGTTTAATTTGGATGGTTTAGAAGGCTAATGTTACTTTTTCATTCAGCCGCACAATTTGGCCTAATGTAAGTCACACTCATTGATATTAAATTGTCTGTAGTGGTCTGTAGCTATCCGGGTGAGCTAGTTAGCCCTCTGATTATCATCTATTAGTGGTCATTTGATATTATGTCATTTGTTATGTTATTGCAAACAATAAAAGCAACAAAAAAAAAGAGAGCAACACATAAAAGTTCTCAAGTTCTCTCAGCCTACTCAGTCAGTTTGTAAGATAACATTGTGGTTGGCAATCATAGAAATCCAAGACGCTCTTAGGTACGTTAAAGGTCCTTTTATAAGGTCTCAGTGAAGGACTCAGATTTCTTTGAATTGCTTATGACAAGGTTATAGAAACACTGACTGAGTGAGCTGAGCAATCATGTTAAGAATTTAGCAGGTAAGTTTGAAAAATGAAAAATATATTATTGATAATGCAGCAGCCCTTTTACGATTTAATATTTTAAAAACCATTTAACTGAACTTGTGCTTCAGTAATCTACAACACCAGAAATGTGGAACTAAGAGACAAGTACCACTGGTATCCACCACAGAAATATGCCTCTGAATACTGACCCTCACGTTTCTGTCGTTTCCAGGTAGAGAAGCGTCCAGTGGCAGAATGTGGAGATCACCTGGACTGTCAGTCCTGTCTGTCTGCCAAAGATCCCTATTGTGGCTGGTGTGTCTTGGAGGGAAGGTGTGTCAGTGTGCATGTGTTGTTTAAAAAAAAAAAAGAAAGAAGTGCTCTCATGCGTTCACTCTGCCAATTTCTCTGCCTTACTTCTCTGTGGTTATTTCAGGTGTGGTCAGCGCTGGGAGTGCCAGCGAGGGGCTCTGCAGGGTCAGTGGTTGTGGAGTTTCAACCAGACGCAGCAGTGCCTCAGTTTTCAGCACCTCAGCCTCTACAACATCAGCCGCGGGGAGAAAAATGATGTAATGCTGGGGGAGGGAGAGTGGGCAGTACATGCAAAACCTGTTGCCTGATGTCGTAGTTTGTCTAGAATTCATACATCTTACACATTACACAGTTTTACTCCTACAAAAATATTCAATCCCTTTTAGTGTAGTGGGGGCAGCCTTATTTCCGTTTCCATCTTTTTCTTATTTTTCTTTCTCTGTTTCCCCTCCCACAGATCACAGTGTCAGTAGAGGGCCTCCCCAGTCTACGAAAGAGAGAGTTCTACTCTTGCTTTTTCCAGGACACAGAAACTCCTGCGTCCCTCACTAATACTGGTGTAACATGCTCCACCCCTGATGCCAGCAGTCTTCCCCCCATTGGCCATGGAGATGGTGAGTATCTTTGTACTTGGTCAGCAACTATAGCAAATGGGTCCATTTTCTTCAGTATACACAAATCATACAATAGTTGGGTACAAGAAACATGTTTTTAAATCTGTAACGCAAATCACAAATTGGAAATTTACAAAAAGCAGCGTTGTAATGCTTTTATGGCAGAAAGGTTGGTCAGATTATATATATATATAATATAATGTATAATACTGATTTGTTTGATTGCAGAATTCGTGATGGTGACCCTGTCACTGCGTTTCATAAATGTGACAGTGGCAGAGACAGAATTCACCTTCTACAACTGCAGCTTGGTTCAGGAGCTCTCTGGACGCAGACCGTGAGTACACACACACACACACACACACACACACACACACACACGCACACACGCACACACACACACACACACACACACGCACAAACACGCACAAACACATCACGTCACTCAACACTTAGTATCAGATCTACTCTAGCAAAATATATTGTGGGTTTGCAGGTCTGATAAGTTATTTTGAGTTTGTAACATTTGAAGATTAGATTTAGATTATATTTCATTCATAACTACAGCAGTGCATTGTTGTTTTGACAAATTCAGGATTGCCAAATAATAATTTAAAGACTTTACTGCAAGTTAAATTATTCCTTCCCGATACAGAGCAGCCTGTATGAATATCAAGTGGAAAGTAGAAAGATCACAGGAAGTGCAAGTGCAACAACAGCAAAGAGTAGATAGTAGTGGTACTAGAAGTATAGATATAGATTACATTCTTACGGTCACTAATTTTTATCATGATTTGTTTTGTCGTTCCACCTGCACCCCTGCTTTGTGCTTTGCAAAGATGCCAAGGGTGTGTTAGCAGCCGCTGGGGGTGTAACTGGTGCATCCACCAGCATCTCTGCACACACAAACACACCTGCAGCCAAGGAGTCACTATCTACAACCGAAACGTGAGTCCACCTTAAGTGTGAAAAGGAAGGATTTTGATTGGATTTGGACATGTGGATTTCAGGGTTGTATTTGTTGTATATTTAAGATAAACACTGTGTAATGAAACTTAAAAGCATTAGGTTTGTTTGGTTAAGCATCGATCACTCTGCACTGTGCACCGTGGTGTGCGTATTAGTCTCTGCATGTTCTGTCTGTTTGCTGTGTTTGGTGTAGTGTTTGTTTTTTTCTGTTTGCCTTTTTAATTGTTTTTTTTTTGTTTTATTTTTACCATGAATCTTTTTCTTAATGTCACCCATAAGTTGCTTCTTAATGTATTTACATACCTTTTTGTTTTATCCTAATATTGTCTCCTCCCCTGCTTTTTTTCTTGCCCTTTTCCTTTCCTCGCTTGCCTACTTGTGCTACTTCATCATCAAGTTCAAACCGCCAACACCCACCATCCCTCCACCCACCAGAAACCTGACCCCTTTACCCCCCACTGTCCGGGCTGCTACAACAACAACAACAACAACAACAACAACAACAACAGCAGCAACAACCACAACCACAACAACAACAACAACAACACAGCCACCACCCACAGAAATACCTACCCCAACCACAGCAGCTGCCCTTTCAACTGCCACCACAGTGACACCTAACACCACCCCTAATGCTGAATCTACAGCACCCCTTACCCTGCCCACAACTTCCCCCTTTGTCAGGACCCAGGCCACCACCGTCCACACGGATGTCATCACCGTAGACGGGTCCCTTTCTGATGCAGAGAGAACGACAGAGGGAAATGGTGCCACCACGAGAGGTTTTTCAGAGGGTGACGACACGGACACCTTAAATATCACTGATGAAACTCTCCACACTACATTACCCAGCAGTACTAGTGGCCAGGTAGATTCTGACCTTAGATTTTTAGATCTGTCTGGCGAAGCGGTGGGCTCTTCCTCCGACGTAAGCTCGACTACCTCCAGCGAAGAGGCCCTTCTAACTGACCTTTCTATCAGTGACGATAAGGACACTAAAGAGGCCGACTCGCCTCCGTGGTTGAGTGAGTGGGAGAAGCCAGAGGGAGAGACTGAGGTGGACTCTGTAACAGGTTCATCTGTTGAAGGTGCCAGCGAAAACTCGGTCATCTACACACAATCGCCTAAAACGGTTGATGACCCCAACTCTGACTCCGCAGCAAACTACCAATCAGACTCTTCGACTGACTCTTATTTCCTGGTGAGTGGAGAAGCCGTGTGTGCAGCTAGTTGTAGAAATGTTGGCACGGTCACCGTGAGAAAACTAGATTTGTTTTCTTGTTGAAAAGTCAGGTGAGAGGTTTGATACCACCTCCGTCTTTGTCTGTTAAATATGAAGCTACAGTTAAAACGCACAGTATATAGTTTCTGCCACTAAAGGGTCTCCCAAGAATCAGCTGGGTAGGATTCCTTCAGTGTTGGTTGTTCAGGAGGTTTTTACCTGGTTTCCTCCTTCCTATAACAGTTAGCCTGGTCAGTGCAGAGGTATCCACCTCCCAACCCCTCCAAAGCTCAATAGTTAACGCATTATATACTATTTGGAGGGCCAGGCTATCTTTATTAGTTGTGCTGTCAACAAGACATGACCGACACACAATCAATGTAATTTCAGATGTGAGGATGGAACTGAGAAATTCAAGGCACGGACAGATTTTATTGACTTGTCCACCCTCTCCATATCATTCCTGTTCACCTCATTCAATACTAGCTGCAGATGATAATGTCACACACACCCAGAACATACATCTTGTCCTACTAGCTAAGGGGATAGCTAGCATGCTCTCCCTTTGTTTATGAAGTCGAGTCTCTTCTTGTGTTTTGCTCGTGCGTTTTGTTGTGGCGTGTTTTTGTTGCCTAGTATTTCTCCTTTTTTTTTATGTTTCCCATTTTCTTTGCAGTCCTTTGTTTTCATAGAGAAAAATTCAACTTTCTTTACAGAATCCAAATCAAAAATGATTTTAGTTTGATTATATCCTCTACGTTATACGACCAACAGTATGTGGACCGTCTCAATATGTTAAGATCATGATGTAAGAACTTGAGTGACCTGCACAGACCTGAACCTCTTCAAACATCTCTGGTATGAACAGGAACATGAACCGGGCTTAATAGCATAACAGTAATACATATTTCTAATTCCATTTTCGCCCATGGTTATTAAATGAGATGTTCACAGAACAGGTGTCCACATAGTGTTGGCTATTTACGATAGAATGAATCCAGATGTAGGTCTTTAACGTATGGCTGAATTTTTTTTTCCTATTAGTGGACATGTCTTACTATAATGATTAATAATGTATCATCAGGAATGTCCATGTGTGGAGAGAGTTCAGGATTCCTCTCTCCTCCCTGTCAACGTGGAGAGGAAAATCACGCTGGTGGGACAACATCTGAACCTGTTTCAGGTAACGTAACCATCCCTAGGTTCAACAGCACCTTGCCTCAGTAGAATAAGACTATAGTTAAGTTGAATTCATGTTCATTTTATACGTTGGAGTTAAAGGATGACGAGATTACTATACAAAAATATTTATCTATTTATCTTTTTTAAGATTCTTATCTTATCTTATCTTATAAGGTTTAGAAACATATTGTACAAACACATTCAAGTGATTTTGCTGGGTGATGAGTACAGAGTAAATACTTGGTAAGAGTGCGCTAAGGCTGAGTCCTCATCACAGCAGCATGGACCATTTGCTGCATGTCGTTCTCTCTCTTTCTCCCCCGTGACTTTTGTGTCTGTCTCTACTATCACTATAAAAAACTACAGAAATGCCAAAAAAAAGAAAAGACCACAGGGATTTCTTTTTATCCTAAATATGAATTGCAGCTTTTGCAGTGACAGTGTGGTCTTGAGATAATAAAAATGATCGACTGTATCCTGCCTGAGAAAGGTCAAAATTTGTTAAATTTGTGTGTGTGTGTGTGTGTGTGTGTGTGTGTGTGTGCGTGTGTGTGTGTGTGTGCGTGCGTGTGTGTGCGTACGTGTGTGTGTGCGTGTGCGTGGTCGTGTTCATCCAGGATGAGAATTTTGACTACGAGTGTGTGCTGGACATTGAGAACCAGCCAGTGGTGGTGGATGCCTCCGTGATGCCGGATGCCACACAGCCATCAGTCTTCTTTATCACCTGCCAACCGCACCAGGTCAGAAAATGAATGTATTCAATTAGCTCAATGTGATTTAAGTCTTCAAGACTGGAGGTAATGACAAGGATACACTATGTATTAATTTACAGCTCCCTGTTAATGTTGTGTTTTAACTAAGTGATTGTATGTTCAGTTTTTCATACATGGACATTTTTAAACTTAAAGAAACAAAGCGTTATATAAGTAGCGTGTCCAGTATTTCTGCATCACTGTTCTCTGATTTTCAGCAGATCATTTAAATTTCTTTAGATGCTACTCTTTTCTTTGTCGTCCTAACCACTGTGGCTGCTAGTCCCATGTCAGCTACCCAGATCCTCTTCCGTTTATGCATCAGTCTTGAAATGTAAAATTCGTGACTCCAACTGTGCCAGTAAATGCACCGTTTTTCATGAGTTGTCGATACATATTTTGAGGCACCATTGTGCAACAGCAACACAAGGATATGCTTTCATGAACTGTTGAAGATGGACAGCTGATCGGATTGTCTGTCTCAATCTTATGCACTAAACTCCATCTTTGTGGTAGCATTAATAAAGAATCACTACGAATTAACGGGTCACAACCGATCCCGTATTAGACCAATGAAGCAGTGGCCGGCTGTACTCACAAAAATCAGTAAACTGTCGTGTCTTGATTCTGTATGTTTGTGTTTGCATGAGTGCGTTTCGTTATCTCTCATAACCGGATCATTTGACACATACATTAAGTGCTACGGCTGTGCATAACATCAGCTCATATACTATGTGACATGCAGTGTTCATGGTGTTTTTACTGTGCACCGCTGTGTTTCAGTATGCCTACTCTGTCCGGATGGAGGAATACCCAGCCATGATCAACGTGAGGAGGAAAAACAACTTCCTCATCGACAGCGCCGACGATCTGTATGGTGGGTGTTTGTCCTCGTGTTTTTTCTGCATGTGAGAGACATCATGTGTTTACATACAGTAGTAATGGGAACATATTTTATATATACGTATTTAACATAAAATCCTCACAGTTTTTCTTTCTCTCCCTTGTTGCAGTGACTCTGTTCAATTGTTCAGTGGGGCGGTCAGACTGCAGCCGGTGTCGCACTGCCGACCCTAAGTATGGCTGTGTTTGGTGTGGGGGGGCTGCCAGCTCTCGTTGCGTGTACCAGGACTCCTGCACCGATGAGATCAAACACACCTGCCCTGCACCTGTCATTCACTTTGTGAGAATTTCTTACCACTTTTTTTTTTTTTTTTTTTTTTTTTTGCTTTTGAGAGAAATAGTAGATTTAAACATAGTGATTATAGTTCTGTGTGTGTTTTTGTGCTGTAAATAGTCACTGTCTGGACAGCTGTGATGATGTGATGTGAATGTACAGATGGACCAACTCTTACCAGGAACTGCTTTTATTTGAGTTGAGAAAAACTTGCACTTATTCATTTTAAGTAAGTTTGGAAAAAAATACTCTGCGTGGAATGATAACTTCTGATATATTATTTTTCCTACCAAAAAGGATCATTTCCTGAGTTAGAAATAGTAGAAATGACAGTTATTCCTTCTCCCTCATGGAAAAATCCAGTCTATGAATATGCAAATATTATTAATTTCAAAGGTTTAACTACTAAATACAAGACGTTAATCGTATTTTGTCACAAGACAGCTCCTTCACTGTAAAGTCCATTCTCAGTATATGACACTGGAGGCTTCAAGTTAGCACGATACACTCGTGCAAGTTTGATACCGGACCACGATTGGCTTCCAGAGAAGTTGTGATGTCACAGAATCCTGTTGGTGGGTCAAACTCTTGATTCAATGCATTAGAGAAACTTTCCCCTTCAGCAGATATATGTATATTACACACACACATACATCGTTCTGCACAGTGAAGCTCAGACATATCAGAACAGACTTATCCATCAACTCCAAACCCTTCATTCCTTTTCATTCAAAATACAGCTCAGGATGAAACCTAATGAAACATCGAACTGGCCACACTTTGTGCCACGCAAGTGAATTTTTACTGTTGACTTTGTTTTCGTTGATTCTCCCTCCAATATCATTTGTTTGTGTTTTATTATTGGGTAGACAGCAGCGAGATGACAGGGAGTGAGGGGAGAGACGTTTTACTACATATACTGTTGGGTTTAAATGTGTAACAATGCATCATATGTCATTAAGTTTATCATTTTTATCAACTTTATCATATGTTTTGTTTGTGAAACTTTAATCTGCAAAGTAAGTAATATCTTTAGCTGTAAAATAAATGCAGTGGAGTAAAACATACAATATTGAAGAGGCAAATAAATGAGGGAATGTTTACACTATATTAGATTCTTATCAATACAGTGACTGCAGCCAAGCATAAACCCAGTTCCATGAATGATATTGACCAAATCCCTACTAAACACCCATCTTCATGGCACAATTATCTGAGGCATTACGTCGGCGTGGTGCTGTGTGACTGTGTCGTGTGTTTGGACTGCGATCTTGTTTAATGCAGTAACTCAAGAACAGCGCAGGATATACATTTCAAACTTTGGGTCCTCTTGTGTTTCAGCTGGACCCAGTATCCGGTCCTGTAGAGGGAGGGACAGTAGTGACTATTTCAGGCTCCAACCTCGGGCAGAGAGCTGAAGACATCCAGAACTCAGTCACAGTCGCCGGGATCCCCTGCAGCGTCATCCACAGCAGATATGAAGTCTCCTCCAGGCAAGGCAGCGCTACACCTGAACATACACTGCTTGTGAAATATTTTCCACCTTTTTTTTAAAACTGTAACAACCTCACGTCTTTATCTTGTAGGATCGTGTGTGAGACTACAAGCAGCGGAGGAGAGAAGAGCGGCCAGGCCTCAGTGAAAGTGAGGGGAGGAGGTCTCGGATTGTCGGCTCAGATCTTCAGCTTCCAGGTAAACACAGCAGTCAGTGTGTTTTACGTACACTCACGAAACTAGGTTACCTTCACATGCACCATAATCACCTGGTTACTGTAAATCTACTTATATGTGCAGAAGGTCAACAATCAGATTTCTCCTCTGACCCCAAACCTTATTTTGGGAGAACATAGTTACATTTTTCAACTGCAGTAGTGATACAAGACACTGTCTCCTGATTTTTATTCATTTAGTTGTCTGATTTAAAGAAACCCTCCAATGAAGATTTGAAATTTCTATATAATACAAAACAAAACATGAGAGAAATAATCAGTCGTGCCATGACTGTGCATTTCTACCTTGGAACTGCAGTGAAACAATGACAGTCTCATAAAAACAGATTCAGAGAGCCAGGGTTTCATACCTCATACAACCTAACCCAACCAATCCTGTCAACTCGTGGGGGCGGGGGGCGGGGCAAAAATAAACCCAAAACAGTACAGATAATGAGAGTTAGCATTAGCACAACCACTAACACTGTGTCAGTCACTGCCAGTTACAAGCTAACTAACAACATAAACAAATAAAAGATGCTAACTGTGCTAACTGTTCTGATATGTCTGACTCCTCATCTGAGACTGGGTCTTCTTGATGGTCTTGATGCTCTCTGCTCTTACACCTGTCAGCGTAGCACAAGCAGCAGCGGTGGTAGATGGCGCCTGATCCAGAAATCTCAATGAGGAAGTAAGCGTAGATCTGCTTCCAGCCCCAGTTTCACTTTTTTTTGGGTCACTTTTTAGGTTGGAAAACCATGTTAAACAAAATATTAATCATAGCAGAGTATTTTTACATAGTTTAAAATATGTCTAGGGAGGGACATTAAAACACAGTTACACATATTTTTTCTTGTTCAAATAGAAATCTATCAGGGGAAATCACGTTTCTCTATATCCCTACCGCAAATAGGAAAACAGGGTTCCTTGTTTACATGGTGTTAAATCAGGTTACAGCAGAAAGCCAACTTCAACCTGTTACTGAAGTACATGTAGACGCACTGATTATCTCCAAAAATGACTCAAACACCCTGTCAGCTCGCCCGCCTCGGCCCTGCAGGAGTTTATAACTACACAGGAGCAATTAAACAAGCATTTTGAAAACAAAGACATCTCCAGGGTATTTTTTACACCCAGTTCACAGGCAGCAGTTGTTTTGATTTCTGGCATGTTTTTCCCCTGAGTTTGCTCCAGTTACGTTCTGTATGTGAGAACACAGTAATCACTCCTGGGTGTGGACCAAAGCAGACGGACCAAGACCTCGCTGAGACGGGGGTCCCCTTGGTATTCTTTAAAAACTTAATCCTGAACCGCCTCATTAGGAGAATGTGATACAAATGTGATTTGTCAGCAGTCGAGTACAACTTCAGGGAAGCACCAAGAATGAATGAATGGTTTTAACAGTCCACAAATGTAAATGTTTAATGTTCACGTTTGTTCATCCAAGAAATAAAAAAAGTGCTCTCTGCTGATTTCTGAATAATCAAAGAAACGACAGCTCCGATGTGCTTTTGTTAATTAGGTTTCACTTGAGCTTGTGCCGTGTGAAATGTTAAGTGGACCGCTGCAACTCATCTCCTACATTACATTACTGTAAAAGGTCTGTAGGTTTGACAACAGTCTTAATTAATTGGCCCAAGTGACAAGCAGATTAATTGTTTTACTGGCTGCCTGTGAGGCAACCCTCTAGTGTTTCCCAGAATGCCCTGGTGTCTTATTTATCTTGCCAATAAATCACCCCGCTTAGTATCAGATTATTGATTATACTTTTTTTTTCTCTCTCTCTCTTTCATCTTTGCATCTCATCCTTTGTTTCTCTTCTTCTTATCCTCGTCTCTTCATTATCAGGATCCCGTACTGAGCAGCATCTTCCCCCAGAGAGGGCCCAAGGCGGGGGGCTCGTCTCTTACCATCAGAGGTCGGAGACTGAGGACTGGACACCCAAGTGAAGTCAGCGTCCTGATTGGAGGAATTCCGTGTATGGTGTAAGTGCCTCTAATTAACCATGAACTTCATTATCATGTAAACAGATGATGCATTCAACTGTTTTATACGATCGTTTGCGGGAGAAAATTTCCTTAAATTGGTTAAAAATGTAAAACGTTTTTCACTCAGGCTGAACATCCATGAGGATCAGATCAGCTGTCTGACCAAAGGCAGCAACAGAACTGGAGAACACGGCATCACTGTGCGGTTTGGTGGGGCAGAGCGCCACCTGCAGGGTCTGGTGTATCATTACACCCCCAACCCCAACATCACGACTG
The DNA here is from genome assembly GCF_021018895.1 of Seriola aureovittata. Taxonomy (NCBI): domain Eukaryota; kingdom Metazoa; phylum Chordata; class Actinopteri; order Carangiformes; family Carangidae; genus Seriola; species Seriola aureovittata. The sequence goes on from NC_079372.1 coordinate 17,338,698, forward strand.
CTGCTCCGTCCAAAAGCTTTCTCAGGTGCAGTGGTGGAATGGGGGCACTGTTAATGGTTTTTATATAAGGACTATTTCTTTATTATTTCCACTGAACACTGTTGACATTATGTTCTGTGTGGATTGTCCCGAGTAACGATGACACTGTTTCTGGAAAGATAATTTTCTATATGTTTAAAATTGCTGGACCACTGGACTAAACTAAATTCCACACATATATATCTCAAACTCAATCTAACTATTGGAAAATGCCTGAACACATTTTTATGATATTTTATTCTTTAATTGGCCATTTGAGTGAAACCTGAAACCTTGAGTGGAAAAAGTCCACCTTTGTGAAGCAGAACTTCCAAAGAGAATAATTCAACAACTACATAAGCCTATACCCAAATACACTCACTATTTACTTATTTACTTATTTATTGGCCTTGAATTTATGGTTCACTACTATTTGTCACCTTTTATTTACATCTGTAAGTTCCACACCTGTGCCAATGCAAATGTAAAACTGAAAATTCCCCCTAATTCTACTACAAAGGCATATTGTGATTCTCCAGAGGAGGCCATATTTGGATTTTTACTGCTGAATATAAAACTGTAGCGGCAGCTTTGATGCTGCTGGACTCGCCCTGATCTCGGCCATTTTGTTCCCAGTGACTTTAATGTATAAACCCGGAACCTGTTTGTTGCGCAGAAAAGCATTTACGGTTAATAAGGCTCCTGTGAGATGACAACGCCACATCAGAAGATTTAAATATTGAATGAAGCGTCCGCTGTTTCAAAATGAGAAATCTCAAAAATATACTGGTATCAATCAACTATGTCTTTTGAAAGCGGCAGTGTGCCATATCAACGCTTAAACTATGACGAACAATAGAAGGAGAGTAGTAACTTAACATGAGACGTTCTGTCACTCCTGTGCAGTGGAGGCAGGCTCATCAGAGTGTCCGGTCAGAACCTGGATGTGGTCCAACAGCCTAAAATGCGGGTCACCCTCAGTCCTCCTGATACTCTCCCTCCCAGGAGGAGAAGGAGCATCAGTAGGAGGAATGAGGAAAGCCTGACCAGAGGACAGGATCGCCAGGGTCCGCTGAGGAGATGGAGGAGGATCGTCCCAGACGCAGACTGTCCTGAGGGGGCGCTCTGTCATGTCAAACAGGTGTGGATATATAATCACACAGAGAGATAAACATATCATCCTATGGCGTGTGTTTTTTATCATTTCATTGTTCCTGTACTCTCCTCCAGTACGAGTCTCGCTGCACGGTGAACAGCTCCTCCCTCATCATGTGTCCGACCCCGGCGGTGGGTCCAGAGGCCAGGAGAGCCGGGGTCAAAGTTCATTTCCTGCTGGACAGCCTCCATTTTGACTTCAGCACTGTGGGGAATGAAGCTTTCAGCTATGAGTCCAACCCGAAGCTCTACTCACTGAACCAGAATGACCCCAGCAAACCGTACCACCACAAACCCGGCAGCATCATCTCTGTTGAGGTGGGTGTCAATACTCGTTTATACATCTACAGCTGAGACTTTCTTCTCTTTACTCAGTGTGTTAAAGTTACCGACACTTCCCCAAACACGCCCTGAATAGTGCAGATGATCTGATCTAAGATCAGTTGTAAGGGTCCGAGTTTAGAACAACAGGGACCAACTCAAGACCAGCCTGTTCCAAGTCAAGACCAACAAGTCCCAAGTAGGACAACTGGACCTAAGCCAAGACAAACAAGTGCCAATACTAAAAGGTTAGGGTTAGAGTCTGAACAATTTTGTGAAATCTCAGTCTTGTTTTGAATCTTTTCTTGAATCCATCTTGTCTGAACCCCTAAACATTTGTGACCCCAGTTGAAAGAAACTGGAACTCTAATTTTTTGGACAGAGCCCATACAATCATAATATACATAATAATAAACACCTTATCTTTCACAAGCTGCTTGCTCTAAGGTCCTCATTCTGTTCTTGACCTTGTTGATCAACTTAAAATATCGATGTGATATGGCCAAAGTTTAATGACAGATTCTGACTAATCAAACTGATGTGACACTTCTAGTGTAGTTGAAATTCAAAAACACATTGTCCACTCACAATATTAGACTGATTGTGGGATTGCGAGTGAGTCTCCTGCAGGACCTCATGTTGTTTCTTCCTCTTCTAGGGAGAGAACCTGGATCTAGCCATCTACAAGCACGAGGTGGAGGCTCGGATAGGGGAGGGGGTGTGTTCGGTCAAGACCCTGACCCACAACCACTTGTACTGTGAACCGCCAGCCCAGCAGCCGTCAGTGGCAGCTAGCAAGAAGCAGGATGGCCTGGACAGTCTGCCTGAGTTCACGGTGAGTGAATGTTAGAGAAAATTCAAACTCAGTGCACGTTTGCATTCAGCGTGACCCGACTGCAGCCGGGGGCCCCTGGTGAGAATAAACAGATGGAGAATAATGGTTTAGTCAGTAAAGGAACAACAGTGTGTGTTTGCCATACTAAACTGTCTCAACATTGATTTCTAACTGTTTCACACCAACACGTCTCGTCTCTGCGCTCTCCAGGTGAGAATGGGGAACCTGAACTTCTCCTTGGGCCGGGTGCAGTATGACAGTCAGCCCCAGTCCACGTTTCCTCTGGAGGCCCAGGTGGGAGTCGGGGTTGGAGCCTCCATAGTGGCTCTCATTGTGCTCATCATAGTGCTCATATACAGGTAAACACTTACACTTCTCAGTTATTTCACTTTTAATTCCTCTGCCTAACCAGATTGTCCTCAACCGGTTATAATTTTTCTGTGGGTTTTTTACCTGAAAATGGGATTTTCATTGATAAAAAAGTTATTTTTTTATTGACACAGTAGTTTGTAAAACCTAAATGTTGCCTATGCGTTGTTTGGTGTTTGTCAGGAGGAAGAGCAAACAGGCCATGAGGGACTATAAGAAGGTGCAGATTCAGCTGGAGAACCTGGAGACCAGTGTGAGAGACCGCTGTAAGAAGGAGTTCACAGGTACGATCCCAACCTTCTGTTACTAACCTCTAGAAAATATCATCAGCTCTGAAAGTGAGGCTTGTTAATTCACCACCTTCACCCCACCCCCCCAGACCTGATGACAGAGATGATGGACATGTCCAGTGACTTGGTGGGTTCAGGGATTCCATTCCTGGATTACCGGGCGTATGCCGAGCGCATTTTCTTCCCAGGCCACCAGGAGTCACCACTGAGGCGAGATCTGGACGTTCCTGAGAGTCGACGGCAGACTGTGGAGCAAGGGCTGGTTCAGCTGTCCAACCTGCTCAACAGTAAACTCTTTCTCACCAAGGTCAGCCAGTTTTTGTTTGATTTGTTTGAGCATGTTAAAACCTTTTTGTTTCTTGTGTATAAACTGAAAAACACCACTTTTCCCATTGACTTGCTGTTAAAGGCAGACAAGTTGGTTTTTACTCACATCTTCTTATTCCCGTTGTCTCTCCAGTTTATTCACACTCTGGAGGTCCAGCGGACTTTTTCCCCCCGGGATCGGGCTTACGTGGCCTCTCTGCTCACTGTAGCCCTGCACGGGAAACTGGAGTACTTCACAGACATCCTGAAGACGCTGCTTAACGATCTAGTGGAGCAGTACGTGGCCAAGAACCCCAAACTGATGCTCAGGAGGTGAGGAAGACAATCAAGTTTATCATCAGTAGTTCAATTCAGTTCACTTTATTTCTATAGCGCCAAATCATGACGTACATTCACATTCATATAGAGCAAGGTTAAGACCTTATGTTATCAGACAGACACTAAAGTATTTAGATGATTTGTTTACATGTTCTTTTCCTTCTCCAGAACTGAATCTGTGGTTGAGAAGCTCCTGACGAACTGGATGTCCATTTGTCTGTTCACCTTTCTGAGGGTATGTTCATCCTGTTCACACCTGATTGAGGAGACCCACTAATGATATAGCTAACAGTCTTTACAGCTGTATTATTATGTGTTGTCTTGTTGTTATGACTTTGTTGCTGTTTTTTTTTTTTTTTTTTTTTTTTTGCACAAATCAATAATTTGATAATAAACAAAGGACACATCTGTTAAGTTAGAAACACTCTGAATTTACAACATGTGTCACAAAGACTCTGCAGTCAAACCAACACAAATGAAATTCAGCTCATCACTGCGGTGTCTTCCACTCTCAGAGGTCAACAGAGACCATTTGGTCAGGACACTCATCTAAAGTCTCTTAATAAAATGTTGTTGTTGTTGTTGTTGTTGTTGTTGTTGTTGTTGTTGTTGTTGTGCTAGGACATTGTTGACCTTCCATCTTTCTGCCTGACCAGGAATCGGCAGGGGAGTCCTTCTACATGCTGTTTAGAGCAATAAAGCACCAGGTGGACAAAGGACCTGTGGATGCTGTGACAGGAAAAGCCAAGTACACGCTGAATGACAACCGGCTGCTCCGAGAGGACGTGGAGTACCGAACACTGGTGAGAACACACACACACACACCGGTTCGCAGTGTCAGTGTTGGGCGGGGGGAAGTCTGTGTCTCCTGTTTGGTTTGTTATATATTGATCTATAGTCATGACCATACAAGCAAGAAAATCAATTGTATACATTACTAAAAAAAAAAAAACATTTCTACATGTTTTTCTTTTCTTTTCCATATTTTTGATGACATTAAGTTTGTGTATTTGGCACTTAGTTTTAATACTGTTAATTCTACCTTTACCAGCACTTTTTTTTAATTCCAAACAAAATGGAAATGTAAAATATATCACTAACTTTGTGCCAGACAACAAAAATAACAGAACAGTTGAACGAATCCTGTATTTTACTTTATGAACCACTTTTAAAAATATATATATATTTCAAATTTGAATGACTAAATTACACTGACAAAGTTCACTCAAACCAGGATGGACATCTGTACACAGCTGGACACTCAAACACTGAAACAGAAATAATGCAGAGCAGAGTAGTATATGTATTACAGTTCAACATTTCTATCAGTAACTCCTCTGTTCATCTGTCCAGACACTAAATGTCGTGATGCCAGCCGCGGCAGCCAGCGGAGGCACGACTAACCAGACGGTTCCTGCCAAAGTCTTGGACTGCGACACCATCACCCAAGTGAAGGAGAAACTCCTGGAACAAACCTGGAAGGGAACGTCCTTCTCCCAGAGGCCACACATTGACTCACTACATCTTGGTGAGTCACGCTTCTCCTCAGCAACTGAGTGTAGTGATAAGTGGGCAGGACGTCACATTAACCTGTGGGCGAGTTTTCATTTTGACTGTGAATATTCAAAACATACAAGAATACCAGGCCTTTCCACGTGCACCTGAATTAATAAAAGAGATCAAAAGTTAAATTGATTATTTCCTCTGTTATTTGGAACAACATGTGTCATATATGTCTGTGCTGTAACAGCAGAGTCTTAAATCTGTACAAATACGCATTTGCTTGATGTTACAAAAACACATTTCCCTCCAGAGTGGCGTGCAGGTGTTGCAGGTCACCTCATCCTATCCGATGAGGATCTGACATCAGTTGTACAAGGATCGTGGAAGCGCCTCAATACACTGCAGCACTACAAGGTCGGTGCAAGACACACACAAACATACAGTACACACACATATTCATCCATGCGTGTGCAGAAGAAAGCTGTGTATCCCGCGGTCTGAAAGTTGTGATGCAACTGTGTATTGCAGGTCCCCGATGGAGCAACGGTTGCCCTCGTCCCCAGGAACACCAAACATCACCTCCATGACAGCCATGATTACATGCCCGGAGAAAGTAAGTCTCCTGCACTTTTTCTTATAGATTTAACACACACTAGTGTTATTCAGATATACACAGATATAAAGAGGAACTTCTAGGGAGCCATAGTGGCGTGATTGTCCATGGTCGACCCTTAGGTGTACCCTTAATAGTTTTTAGTTCAGTAGTGTATATATGTATGTATATATATATATATATATATATATATATATATATATATATATATATATATATATATATATATATACATACACATTATGAGATGCTAAGCTTATTCATATACGTATGAGGAGTATAAATGGCAGCAGAAAACAATTAGTCACAAACACTGAATTCAGTGTAGATGCTTTTTTATCCACATTTTTTTCATGCATGTATAAGCAGCTGTATCCAGGTCTAATTACTGCTGGAGCAAATGATCAGTGCAGATGTTCATGCAGTCAGCTGTTTAACCAGGAGAGGACGCTGTTTGACTGTGTATACATATAGTATGTTATGTTTCAGTGGATGGGATGAAGTGAAAAGCAGCATGTGAAATAAGCATCACTTTTTTTCTTTTTTGCATAATTTTTGGCTGTAAATATCATAATGATTATAAAACTGAGAATTTAGCTGAACAAACAACCTAAGTTTGACCTCAGTTTTTGTTTAATTTTTCTTAGCTTGCAGTGGTACTCAATCGAGCTAACCAAAATATACTCATTCGACTGTTTGTCCCCTCCTACCAGAGACCCCCATGCTGGACGATGGGGAGGAGGGAGGAGTGCGGCTCTGGCATCTGGTGAAAGCCAGCGAGGAGTCCGAGCTGCCCAAACACAGGAGGGGCAGTCTGAGGGAGAGGGGCGGGGAGAGAGCCAAGGCGATCCCCGAGATCTACCTCACACGACTGCTCTCCATGAAGGTAACGGACATGATGCGAATCGTATCCATTGGTAACGGTGCCACTCGGCTCGTATTTGAAAAGGTTTTGCCTACATGACCACATTCTTTCAATGAAATGAGATAACCCTGATGACATCACTATAAAATCATCAGGGTTACTTTGTCAGATTTGACAAAGCTCCTCCAGGGACATTATACATCTGTTTTTCACAGCACAGTTCTTCTTATGGCACATAAACTGATCATGTGTGAAGTCGGTCGAGTGCTGCTTTAATCGAAACATTTTTTCTTTATTTAATTGTCGTTTCATCTCTTTCACTTTCTCGGCTCTTCCTCAGGGCACACTGCAGAAGTTTGTGGATGATTTATTCACTGCGATCCTCAGCACCAGTCGTCCTGTACCTCTGGCTGTCAAATACTTTTTTGACTTGTTGGATGAGCAGGCCCTGCAGCACAACATCACGGACCCCGAGACCATCCACATCTGGAAAACCAACAGGTAACTGGCCAGCAGCAGCAGCAGCAGCTTACAAGGAGTTTGGGTAAAATGAGACGGCGCTAGAGGGAAGAAATGGGTCACGGGCCAACTTCTGGTGGGCTGCCATCTGAGAAAAGTTATAAACACACACCAATAGAATTTCATCCAAATGTTGAAGAACATCTTGTTCCAGTAAAGCCCACCCACACAGAACATATGGAAAACAGTTTTATATACCATATTTGTGTTTCATAAAAATCAACAAGATACAGTTGAAATACACGGACTGTACCAGACCAGTTTAGATCAGTTACATCTTCCGAAGGTTCCTGCGTATATCGTCCTCTTTCCTTTCTGTCCAAACAGTTTACCGCTGCGGTTCTGGATCAATATCCTTAAGAACCCACAGTTCATCTTTGACGTGCAGACCTCAGACCACGTGGATGCTGTGTTGTCCGTCATCGCCCAGACCTTTATGGATTCTTGCACCATCGCTGACCACAAACTGGGACGGGTGAGCTGACCACACCGGGGCACTGTGTTATTCTGCACCGCTGTGGCTCTGCTATTAAACAAACTTATCCATAAAGACTTGACTACACGGTATACAATACGTTCGCTGTATATATGGATAAAGGAAGGGACGGGAATGAGAGTTAATTTACTGCATGGTAGTTAATCACAATGCAAGTGCAGCATTAATATTGTAGGACATTACAAATTGGAATTTGTAAAACGTGTAAAACCAAATAATAGGACAACGGCAGTAATGAGCCCTCAAGCTGTCTTGTACCTGGTGCATATATTACCTGTCTTATGTGATATTCAGAACACATTTCTCCATTTATCTTCCATGCATAGGACTCCCCCATCAACAAGTTGCTGTATGCCAGAGACATCCCGCGCTACAAACAGATGGTGGAGAGGTAAGAGCATGGCAGCCAGTCGCCTCACTGACCTCAGGCATAAAAAACACTCTGGAAGAGCGAGGAGGGAGAGAAGGAAGGAGAGAGTGAGGCCTAGGACAATCTGTCAGTGCTAGACAGAGGGTAGACTAAGCCTGCGAGGCTTCCATGCATGGATGGTCTGAGAGCAGACTGCTACACTTACGACTGTCTGCTGCACATTAGACCCTGCAGATTACACTGGTGATGTATTAAGGCTTCTCTAAACAAGATTAGACCTCGTCTGCATTGTCCCAGCTTATATTTAAATCTGATATTATCGATAGTTTATATTGACAATAGAAACAGTTCCTATGTGTAATGTAATCGCCCCTAGTGATGAATACACAGATTCCTCTAAGCTGTACGGAGCATTTTACCGTCTTTCAGCTCATTTTGTTTTTACAGCTCGCAAGTTTAATATTTGTCTCACTACTCTCTTTGCAAAAAAAAAAAAAAAAGCTCTGATAAACCCACTGTGCGCTACGTTAAAGTGGCGCTGTATGTGAAGCGAAATGTGTGGCTGGAGTAATTATTTATGTGTGTGTGGGATTGAAGGGAATAAAAAGTTAAGAATCATAGTGGCGATGGGAGATGGAGGCGAGCTGGGTTCTGTAGGGTTGAGAATGAAATGCGAGCCCTTGGCCAACATTAAAAGTATAAATTAAATATGTGCCATTAATATATTAATACACATTGAGCACTTCAAAGCTGCGGTCACAAACATACTGTACAAATGCTGGGTTTGGAAGAATACGTTAATATGACATGACTGAACACTGCGTTAACATTCAGCAAACTATGAATTCCAAGGATGATACATGGAAAGCGACTTTTAGCTTTAGTCTTCATGCTCAGTGAGTAAAACATCATGCAACAATGTTTGTCTCTCTCTGACTGAGTGTGGCCCCTGAGGAAAACATCCTCTGCTGTGAGTTGTATAGTTTTACATCAGTTTGTTTGTACATACTCTCCATGCTCTGATTTCTGTGCTTTGTATAACAGCTGCTGTAAAATACTACCGTTAGATTTCAAATTCAAGGTGTACTTTATTTACCGTAAAATAATAAAATGCAAATACAAAAAGTTGATTTCATCAATATTTACATGCAGTTTTTTCCCCCTTTCCTCTTTCCTTCCCTCTCTCTTCAGGTATTACGCAGACATCCGTCAGACCATCTCCGCCAGTGACCAGGAGATGAACTCAGCTCTGGCAGAGCTCTCCCATGTACGTTACCTGCTCTTGATTAACAAGCTAGTTGTAGAGTTTGAAATGAAATTTGCAAAGAATGCAGTTTTTCACAGCCTCCACCTCCTGATCTTTCTTCACCTCTCCATTTTTACTCCCCCCAAAAACAGAATTATGCTGCTGAGGTCAACTGCCTTGTTGCTCTACATGAGCTGTATAAGTACATCAACAAATACTATGATCAAGTGAGTACCACAAAACAAAAACATGCCTGTTGGTCTGGGTTCTTGCACTGCAGTTGAGATGCATTTTACTTCCGTTTACATTCACAAATCATTTAAGCTCAGTAAAATACAGTAACACGGTAGATACATAGTAATATGTAAAACTGTTTGATCAGCCCCACCCCCATTATTACTGTCGCCATGTCGACAGTTTATAATGATAACGATGGCAGATGGAAGATGGTCTTAACTATGCACTTGGTGGCTAGATATATGATATCATGCTAGCTAGTCCCAATATTATAGTATGATAAGGAAAACATAATAACATAACATAATAACTTGTTGCATGACTGGTTTATATAGCTAATTTCCAACCATTTCACTTTTAAGATTAGAAGAGAAAAGGCTCTGATAATGAGTTTGGGGAATGTAAAGCAAACTCGGGTAACGTTGGCTGGTGTTGCCGGAGTGTAAACGTCCCTAAATCCAAAGCTTGACAAGCCTGTTGTACCAAGTTAAAGGAACTATTTGTAAGTTTTGCTATTCCTACATAGCCACCATAGCAATAACAGCTGTTTACCTACCAGTCTAGAAGAAACATTGCGAGTTCAGCATCAAACTTCATTCCTTTACTCACCAACATCCGTCTCCAGAGGTGGGAAGCAACACTAATGTTAACTCTTGTCTCTATCATCTCTTTTCGTCTACTGAAATTAGCACGCTAACCAGCTAGCCCCGGCCCCTCTCTCTGCACTTTACAATAGCGACTCACTGTAGCCTCCAATGTGCCGCGAAGACGTAGCACTGCTCTTACTATAACCTCTTATGTTGTAAACACAACGATGCATGAAGCTCTTGTCATGTGACTATCACCACCACCTGCTCCCGGCAAGAAACAACGTTTGATGCCAGAGAAAAACTTACAAATAGCCCCTGTAATAATGCTAATGTAGGGGAGGGGTTAGCAAACAGTTGCAGAGATGTCACTCATATTCCCTCAGCTGTTACCTTTCACATTATAAATGGATGACAACATGCCTTGCAAATCATCCACCTTTTTCCCCCCTCCTGTCAGATTATCACAGCTCTGGAGGAGGACTCCACAGCTCAGAAGATGCAGCTTGGTTACAGGCTCCAACAGATTGCCGCTGCTGTAGAAAACAAAGTCACAGACCTATGACCCCGAGGACCGGGCGGATTTTTCCTTTAACCTTGAAGAGAGGACAGTGGTGAGAAACAGTTCTGTCTCCTGGAGAAAAAGTTGTTTTTTTTTTTTCTTTTTTTAAGACAATGCAGGACAGAGGAACATTGTGGCACATACCATAATTTTGTTGTCATTTTGACAGACACATTTTTAATGAAGGGAGAAAGTATCTTAAGAAGATCCATGTTTCCTGACCTGTGTGCAGGAGGTAAAGTAATACTCCCTTGAAATTTCCACAGGTCCTGACACAGGGAGGAAACGAGCACTGCTCTGAGCGGGAAAAATGTGAAACGAAGCACATCAAGACAAAGGCACTTCCTCTGAACTGTGACACCTCTAATAAGGATTTCCCCACATTGAATTCAAACATAAGGGAAACACAATATGAAAAGAGATCTTTTTGTTTTTCCTCTGACTCGATGTATGTTGTTGGACTTTGTTGACAAGCTGCACAGAGCATTCCTGCAAGTTTACAGCTTCGCTTATTAGTCTTCTGCTGAGGAACGGCTGCTGTAGGTTGGGCTGGTTGTTGAAACGAGGAGGAAAAGGGAAAAGGAGGACTTGAACTTGGAGCTGTGGAATTTTTACCGCATCATTTCAAAGTCTTACACGAAGGACAAACAGATAATGACACTGGCAAAGTGCTGTGGAGGCCTGAGGCGCCTTTTTCTCATTCTGCTTTTAGCTTCCTTAAATCATTCTACCAAGTCTTACTCTGTGCGTGTTCAGTTAGCTGTTGTCGGACATTTTGTTGTTTTGTGTAAACGGTAAACAAGATAGACTTTCTTTTTTTTTTCTTTTTTTAAGCTTCACATCTCCAGTTGACCTTTTACTGTAATTTATAGATCCTGCCTCATGTAGTTTGAACTGAAAACCAGTGTTTTGTAAAAGTGTTGATTTTTATTTTGTTGAGGACCTAGTACATGAATACTCTCAACTTGCTTTTCATGGTGACCTACTGCTATTGTGAATGTTCTTTTTTCCCCAGGTAATGTTTTTTTTATTTTGTATTACCCAAGACAGTTTTGGCAGAGCTTATAGCTAAACTCACAAACTGATCCGTCCTTAAGAAAACCATGAAGTTTAACTACATGTAGACAAAATCGGTAACAGCACTACTGTAATCTTTACTAATTCAGCTAAAAAACAAACAAAAAAAAAAAGATCTCATGAAAGACCAAGCCTGACTTATTGGAAAATAAATGCACAAATATAAAATAATGCACAAAGGAATTGAGGAATAAGTATCTAATAAATGAATTCCACATAATTTATTTTATCCTTCTCTGCCACTTCCGGATTTATTTTCCTTCAGCAGAGTTTGTTTTCTATTTGTGTAATATATTTTACTTCCACGCATATGTGATTTATTTGTTTGTAAATATAAAAATTGGGTCAAGCATAGAAAAGCTTAGAAAAACAATTCTATTTGATGGACCATCTATCCTGAGGTGACAGTGAAATATAATAATGTGGAATTAAACTGCATATTTATACAATTTTTTCTTATATACATTATGTGCATTTTATAGATTTATTTCAATTTCTTTGTCCAATGAATTTTTAAAAATAATTTTCTTTTATTTAAGTCAGGTTTGATCTTCCTACTTCTAAGATGTTTTGGCTACTGTCTATAATATACATGTACATTTTGTTTTACTCGTGTGAGTTGTTTTCTCTTCCCCATCGTCATTTGACTACTTCTAAGTCCACTTTGCAGTTAATTCAGCTCCACCTATAAATTCAGTTTCTAACTAAGACCCTTCAGTGTAAAGGCCTTTTTCACGGTGAAGGAAATTGAGGAAGCTGCTGCCTCTGTTGGATGGTTGTTAGAGCAGGATTGCTGCTAGATATCAGGTTTTCACACAAAAGTTTTGCACCGACAAAACAGCTATGCCCTGATTTGAAGCTTTAATTTGCATTCATGTTGTTTGGTGTTGGATGACGCCACATTTTAGCAGTGTTACGGCAGTGCAAAGCTGTATTTCTTATATATATCTTATATAAATTGCTCCCCTTTCTCTAAAGATTTCAATCAGTCAATATGGCTATTAAACAAAGGTGCCTGTGTTCCCTGTTGCTCTGTGATGCCATATGTGAAAGTCTATTCCTAGTTTTTTTCCAATTTAATTTATTGTTTATTTATTTTATTGCATTTGTTGTTGGTTATTATTTTTGGACATTTAAAATAATATTGGTTATGTCCCCTCCGATTTTGTCAATTTTGTACCTTATGGTGTTTTTTAAATTTTTTTTATCCATTGATCAACTCTCAAGATAGACATGAGGATATAAGTCACAATCAGCCATCTTAAAATTCTGATACAGTTTCAGTCTCATTCATTATGTTGCATCCATTTTACAGGCAGTAGAGAAATATGACTTGTAATGTTGCAAGCGATTACCTTGTACATTATAAAGACATTATTACCAATTCTTTGTCATGCACATTAGTGTTGCTTGTGGCTTACATGTGTATGCAAAGCCCAGTTCTGGTGTTTTACCATTTTCCTGTACAGTAGATACAAACTGTTCTTAAGTAATCCTGACTTTAGCATTCTCTAACTAATTGATAGGATGAACCTAACAACAACTTAATGTGATGCAATAAAGTGGTCCCAATGTTAACGAATGTCTGGAGCTACTTTTCCCGCTACGCTGTGTTGATTACACCTTGTCCTTTTTGTACCTAAACCCAGAATTACATTTAACTCAGCATTTATTTATGCTATTAGTTACAGCTGCTTTTGACAGGTCAGTCTATATCGGTCTTCAGAAAGCAGTCAACACTAAGTGATTTGCTACTGACTGAGATTTGATTAGTGTAATGTGAGACTATGATACCATCAGGGTTCAGATTATGGGGAGGACTGGGGGAGTGTGAGTCTGACCTTATAAAGACGTGAACCAACATGCACGATACCAGGAACCTAGAAGTGCTGCAGCTAAATGAAATGCAGCCATTATTGATATTACTAGTTACACCTGAGCTTTTCCTGTTAGGACATGTCAAAATGTTTCTTATAAAAAAAACAAGAAGAGAAATATTACAGTACAATTTATAAAGTTACATTGCACTTGGTGTTGTCACAGTAAATCACAATTAATTCCAGGCTATCCCTGCTTGTTGACACTAATGGGTACACTAGCTTCAGCCAACACATTAACTGCTTCCTGTCGTCAGTGTGCCAGGCTGGAGGAACTCCATACCATGCATGGGCTTCAAGCTGCGGTTCGTCGGGCTCCCTTACAATTCAAATTCCATGTCGTTTAAAAGTAGCCTTTTAGTAAGTAAGAAGATGGTAAAGCAGAGAAATAGCTAAACATTCACCTGCCATCTAGTGTATGAATACCAGGTGATAGAATCTCATATCTGTGAAATCTAGCCACTCCTGAAGCTATTGAATGTGTTATGTGTGTTCAAGTGCTGAACTGAGGACAAGCAACATCAGTGTGTGTGTCTTAAATTAGCAGCAGCTTCATAGCAAATGAACGCAGGTCACGTTTCCGGCTGTGGTGGACAGGGGTGAGGGATCAGGGAGAGTGTGTGTGCCTGTGTTAGCATGTGTGAAAATGACTACCTGAGTGTGAACTTTGGTTGTGAATCTTTGAGTGTGTCATTTTCTCCTCCAGGTCAGCTGCTCTCTCCTTGTGCTCCACCAGCGTTGGAGGAAATGGCAACAAAAAAACATTGTGATGTATAACCTCTTTTATCACCTGATATAGATTTATCCCCTACTAACCCAGTGATCTAGATCCATGCAGGTGGTCTTTTGATGTCTCTCCACAACACACGCACACACACACCCGTCCTGCTCCTGTGGGAAGTGTCTTATTACAGCTTGCTGAAAATGGAAAACAGTAACAGCCAGCACATGCTTTTCAGCTTAAGACTGGACCAACATTAGAGAGTAATAGCTGAACACAGGAGGATAGAATAAAAAAAAAAGAACACCTGCACACTCCAATGCAATGCAATACAACAGCCAACAAAGTACTTTAAAGAGGCTTACAGTGTATGGAAGCCTATAGGAGGCAATATAAAAATAATAATAATAATAATTTTCATTTTCACACACTAGTATGGATGTTCTATGACCATATTAAAAAAACTTTAAAGGGTTTTTTGGAATTTAATTTTCAAAGTCAAGCCGTGCTGTACAGTGGACCACATTCAAATTTTAAATGTTAATTAAAACTTGAAAATTAAAATGCAATACAAACAATATAACCCTTCATTAGTCCCTTCTCCTTATTTTATTTCTATTTCTATTTTTACTCCTCACTTGATTTTTCTTTTTTTTAATTGTTTTATGTTTGCCTTTTGTTAAACACTTAGTAATTGCTTATTTTAATCAGGGCTACATAAAAAATACATGTTTATGTTATTTTTAATGTTACCCTGCTGTTACAGTTTTCAAATGTCCTGCTTGTGCTAGTGTAAATGTAATGAAGCGTAACTTTGACTATTAAAAAACGTTGTGACCGCAGACCTCGACTTCTAAGCTCTAGCAAAAATAACATTCTTATACACTTATTATTCAAAATATGTTGGTTTTATTATTCCTCATGTGTGTTTTCAAATACAGTGACATGTCCACAGTGCATGTGCATCACTCCAGCCATAGTGTGATTCTATATTCAGAGTAGTGAACGGTCCCAGATAAGTACCTGTGATAACATGTCATCTGACTTAGAACAGTTACTCACTTGAGGTCGAGTGGCCCTTGATATCTTAAGGCTCCACAATACACACACAATAAACAACTTTCCTCTCACCTCTCATTTCTCTCCCTTCAACACCATCAGTTTTTTTTTCTCACTCTCACTCTCTCCCTCTGTCTGAACTCTGTGCTTTATTACCCAGCAGCCCCTTTTCTTATTGGTATCAACCACGAAACCCTGTGTGTATGTGTGTTTGAGAGGGGGTGTTAACAGCGTGGCCGTGGCAACAGAAAGCAGGGAATCAGGCTTTGGGACGTGGAACGTTTTCTGAACACATCCACCTGCACACACACAAACACACACACACACACACACACACACACACACACACACACACACACACACCAGAGGAGTGATGAAGGTAAAAACATAGTGTGCATTGAGCAACACCGCGCCAAAAAACTCTTCTTGAGGGTGTTGAAGTTGCGTTTTGTTGTGTACACACACGTTCACACCTGCCAATGTCTTGTGGGTGACATCATGGGTAACATGCCCGTGAAAAACAAAAACCCTTCTCATTTGACCTTCGCTGTCATGACTTTATTCTGATACTTTATATTGTGTTGTGCCAGGTTTAGCAATCTGTGATCCCTGTGGCCCAAAGGTCAAACTTCCCTGCGAGACACGGGGGGAAGAAAATCAGCAGCTGTCGCTCCCTCACCTCCCTCGATCTGTTTGGCCTCACGCGACACTCCTCTAATCTTTTAGCCTCTCTGCCCTCTGTTAGGGCTTTCCCACAGTAAATTGAGGAACAGAGGAACAGAGAGAGAGAGAGAGAAAGTCAGCTTCAGGTTCACTCAGATCAGGACTGAGTGACGGATACGAATCAGACGGGACAGCAGGTAAAGGCCTGACAGGCGGTGAGTTAAGAAGCTGCAGGGGCTTTCCATGTTTAGACCCTGCTGACTACTGCTGCTGCCGTTTCCAGTCTCCTGAGGGATCGACCCGAACCCCTCCCCTCCTACACCTCTCAGCTGCTCAACTGTTTTCAAGCGCTTCAACATTAAAAGGTGCTGCAGCTTCATTTACTATTTCTACTGTATCGGTCTCTCTCACTGCTTTATTCCAAAGACTTGACCTGTGCAGACGACATAGATCCACCGCTTCTTAATTCTCATTGCTCTTTGATCGCTCCGCTGGCTGCTGTCTCTGCAGGCTGCATCCGCTGAACCACGCTATGCAGAGGAGGAGTCCCCGCTCAGCTGTTCAGCTGCAAATGTGAGTAAAGGATTTCCTTTATTTGTAGATTGAAATACCTTCCCTTTCCATTATCAGCTGGGTCATTTACCTGGAAAAAGACTGTTTTAAACATAAAGTGCACAGAAACGGAAGCAAACATTTTCCTAAATGCTTAAATGGGTTTCACTTTTGGTGGAAAAAGTTTTGAATGAACCATTTTCTTCTTTTGTCTTGTCACCTCTTGTTTGATCTCATCAAAATGCAGCTTGGCTCATTAACTATTTTTTCCCCCATGGCCACAGTGATGCAGTTAAGTTTAGAAAAGCAGAGCACAAATAAAGCACATCAGCATTATTTAAGGCATCATGAAGGTGACTTAAATGGTAGTCTAGAGGTTCAGACAGGACAACACAGTGACAACACTTTCTTCATATCACAAATTTTTACAGTAAAAAAGAAAATCATCGACCATCTAAATGTTTGAAATTCTTTGAATCCTGCACTTCGCACTATGAATCTAAAAACAAAGGTGCTGTAACTCACATCAGAGTGTACTGTATGTCACTCTAGCCGCACAGAAATCAGACCTGTGCTCAGTATTTTCAGACATGACGTGACCCAAATCTCTCCCATCCGCTCTCTCTACAGTAACTATCCCAGCAGCTGGGATGCAGAGTTATCAAGTTGCGTGAACATATTGCAAAATGATTTACAGCTGAGTCAGAAATAGTGCAACTTCCGATGCTGCTGGTCCGCTCTCATCCAGGCAGGGGGACAAGTTTCCATGGCAGGTGGAGTCTGTGGGAAATTACTAAAAGTAGTTCGACTCTCCCGGCTGCCCCCGACAACTCGACGCTGACGCACACATGCACACGCTGTACAGACAGCAATGCTGGAGACTACAGAACCAGGTTTTCATGTGGCGTGTGTGTGTGTGTGTGGGTGTGCGTGTGTTTCCATGTAGGTGTGAAGCCGGGTCGTCTTATAGTTTTGAAGCCCTTGGATGCCACGAGCAGCTGGATCTCAAGGACAGCCAGGACTCTGAGGACCCCACAGAATACTGTTATGGTACGGCAGCGTCTCTCAACTCACTCCATCATCTGCAGATGTATTCATTTACATTTGGCCTCTCCATCCCTTCAGAGCGACCTGTACTAGGTTGTTTTAAATGATTCTTTCACCAACAATGTGGTACAATGAATTGTGGGTAATTAATTATTTAGCCCGGGGAAAGGGTGCCTAATGTTTTTGGCTTAAAATTAGTCAGTTTTAGGGGCATCGAGTGGCGCAGTGGTTGAGCAGGCGCCCCATATGTAGAGGCTACAGTCCTTGCTGCAGTCGGCCCCGGTTCGAATCCTGCATCGGACAGCCCTTTACTGCATGTCATTCCCCCTCTCTCTGCCTCCCCATTTCCTGTCTCTCTCTACTGTGCTATCAATAAAGGCATAAAAAGCCCCAAAAAAATAGTCAATTTTAATCTATGAGCAAAATAAAGACTGCAACAAGTCTGAAATGTCTTTGTGAAACCGGCCCCTGGACAAAGACCTCAGATATTGTACCTGGAATCTGATGGAGCCTCTCTTCCAGTTTGGAGGGTCACGGTCACCAGTGCTCCTGTTACCACTGGGACCACTTTGGACTTTACCTTCCACATCTGTTGCAGTTGTTCTCCTAGCCCCTGGTACTTCTCGATCTACTCGTGCTCCTTTCTTTCTCTGTATAAAGATTTCTGTGAAAGTGTGCAGTTCCTCCTCTGCCAAGTTTTTCTCTTCTTACCTATTAAGTTGCAGCTAAATTGCCATTCCTCAAGCCATGGTGCCAGCATCGCTAACAAAACCACGTAGCTACGTCTTAGGATGACACAAACTAACAGTCTTTGAACCAGCCAGCTATAACTACAAGTCAATATTTCTTGTTTTTGACCTGTAAATACAAGAAATGCTCGTCAATACCCACGTAGCCACACTCAGCCTTTGTACCACTTAAGCCGGAAGTATCTTTTTTTTGGCCATTCTGACCTTGGTCCCTGTTCTTCCTTCCTTCCATGCCAGCTGTGCAGGTTTCTGTGTGCACCTCTAAAAAGCAGATAAGCTGCTGAGTACGTGATACCACAGATACCTGACACAGTAATAAATCATATACCAGCTTATATCATGCTCAATTTTAATAGAATCAGAGATTCAATTCCAAGATACTTGAAAATGTCCAAGAACTGTGTGTCACGCTGGCTGAAAGAGAACTGATACGGGCTTATGCATCATCATTTTTCTGTGTCCCGCTGGCAGATTTGAATGTATTACTCTCTGCAGACATGTTACAGCTTAGAGGAAGTTGTAATGCCAGAAATAGCTTTAGCGCCACATTTTACTCCTCTCTCTCTCTCTGTCTCTCTCTCTCTCTCTAAGCTCTCTAAACACTGAATGAAAAATGTATACTGTATGATGAAAAGGTTTCACATTTCAGTCACGCAGAGAGAGACCCTGTCACTGAGGCTTTAATTAAATTAAATCATATTAGCTGTTAAATAAAAGATTTAGCCACGAATCCTGCTTCATTTATTCGTAGATTTTTCTCCTGTTTTTATCTCCTCAGGAGGATACCACCCTGTCCAGGTCGGTGACACCTTCAACAGAAAATACCAGGTGGTGTCTAAGCTCGGCTGGGGCTATTTCTCCACTGTCTGGCTGTGTCTGGACCTCAGGTAGGGTTAATTAGGGACTGTAGAAAAAAGATCAGCATGGGGATGGGGGTTGAATCTAATATTTACCTCAGCCAGGTAGATTATGTTTTTGTGCGGATCTGGTTAAAGACACAGATCCAGGAATGTTTTATCACTTTCCTTAACACTGACTGTTGAAATAGAGCAATTTTTGTCATTTTTATTTTTTTCTTACTTTTAACAAAAGGAAAAGAAGAAACAATTATAATTTGTGCACAGTCCCTTAAAAAGATACAAAGAAAGAATTAAACTTGACATGTTGACCTTTGTTATTAAAATAAGTTGTCATTGATTTAGCAGAGAGGGGACCGTCCTGTCCTGGTTTCTGATCTGGGGTCTGTGTTAGCAGGTTAGGTCGACATGTTGCTGTGAAGGTGTTGAAGAGTGGAGCTGGCTTCACCCAGGCAGGACAGGATGAATTGGCTCTCCTCCGATGTGTTAGTGACCTTTTGCTTGTTTTTCTCCTCTATATCATGTCTCACTCTTTCTATCAAAATGTCACTTCTTTTAGATTTTTTTTTTGTTAGCAGTTAAGAATTTCGTTCTCTGTCCTTGTTAACACCATTCTCACTCACTTTGCTTTCCCCATTCTCTGCCTTTCTTTCTGTATGTGCCAAAACTCACCTCCTGCTTTTTCTTACAACACTTTCCCTCTTTAAATTTCCCTCTCTCCTTCTTCCTTGTCTGCCTTCTTCCCCTTCTTGCTCTCACTACTCTCTTTCATCAGGCCAGTCGTCCAACCAGCCGTCATCCCTCCAGCCAAAGGATTGTTCAGCTGCTAGATGAGTTTAAGCTGGCCGGGGTCAACGGGGTCCGTATCCTTTTTACAGCCTGTCATTTATTGGGCACCCATTCTAAACCTGACACCAAGCGCTGAGGAGTTATCGTGTGTGGGGGTGTGTGCTTGTGTTTGTCAAAGTAGAAGTATAAAGTAATTGTATCTCATAAAAAATATATATCTCTGGAAAACAACATTGCAACAACAGATGAAGAATGTGCAGTTTGCATTCAGTATGTTGGCTCAGTAAATACAGTATTATCATACAGTGGTTCGGTTTGTTGAACAGACCTTAATGCCTGGTGGTTAGACATGTGCCTGGTGCTGGAGCTGCTGGGGCCTGACCTGAGAAGCTGGCAACTCTGTTTTGGGGATCCAGGACTGTCGCAGCTGTGGGTCAAACAAATTCTTACTCAGGTAAACCACAAGAAAGCAGTGGATAACACAAAGAAATACATCTCAAATTAGATGCAGGAAGTTAAGATCATACAAAGAGGTTGCTGAATTTCACTGAGAAACAGTGCACTTTCCATGCAGATTGTTGGCACATTCAAATGAATATTTTAAAATGCAGGAGAATCACTGTGTTGCCAGTGGAGCTGCAGCTGTCTCTCGTCAAGAAATGTTTCATTGGGTTAGATTTAAATTCAAATGCCATAATTGAATTAAATAAATATATCTACATTTTGTAAAATATATTTGCGATCTTGCCAAGAGTTAGAAGATTGATTCCACTCTCATGTTTGTTAGTTTAGCCGAGCATAAAGACTGGAAAAAGGGAAACAGCTGGCCCTGGCCTGTCCAGCTTATCGTTTTTAAAATTTCTGCTTGTTTACGAGATATAACATGTTCATTTGTGAGCTTTAGAGGTGCTGTGTGGTGTTTAACTTTGTTCCCAGTCCTTATGCTAAGCTAAGATAACCGGCTGATGCTGTAGCTTCATACTTTGTGTACAGACATGAGAGTGGTATTAATCTTGTAACCAGCGTAGAAATTGCAGGAAAATAGTTAAGGACAATTTGTTTCTTTTGCTGCATGAATGCGTGCGTCTGCTCAACACCCAAACAAAAGTAGGGAGTTATTGAACCCCTTTCTTAAAGAGACCCTGACACCCAAACACCTAACACAGAGAGGCACACAGAATAACTGCATGCACAGAACATTCAGAACAGCAAGCTAACAATTATGGTGAATTACGTCCAAAATGTGGAACTGTTCCCTTCATGTGTATGAAGTCAAAGGAAAAGGAAACAGTTTAGTACTGGTTGTATGAAGGGAAGCACCCGCATAACTGCTTCGTGTTTTCACTATAGGTTCTGCAAGGCCTGGACTACCTTCACACTCAGTGTAAAATCATCCACACAGACATCAAGCCAGAGAACATCCTGCTGTGCCTGGAGCAGCAGTCCCGCAAAGTACCAGCGGGGGGCAGCAGCTCCTCCTCTGTGCCGACTGGGAAGGAGGCCAAGTCCACAGGCACAGTTGGTTTTGTTATTGCTACAGATGCTGGAGACTGTTTAAGAGTGAAGTCTCAAAGCTGGAACAGTTTAATGCTGAGCTGTATGAGGGTTCATCAAATGTGTGTACAAAGCAGATGTACTGCCAGTTTCAGTCTTTGAATATACAATGTCTCTACTCTGTACACAACTAAACATTTGAGGGGTCAATACATTCAGAGATAGACAAAACTAATTATACAATATACACAATATTACTTCTTGGAATGAATGTGATGTTTTAATGCATGATTTCTTGTTGTTTCTTTCAGAGAAGAAGCAGGTAAACCCATGCAGTTTAAAGGAAGTCACAGTGAAGATTGCTGACCTGGGCAGCTCCTGCTGGGTGGTCAGTAGTTATTCTATACTTAACAAATAGCCATTTTAAAGTTTGGTATATCACATTAGCCTAGTGCTGAGTTTGGTTGATTGTTTTTTATTTGTAGACTTACAAGAAGGGTTCATCTTTACTCATTTGGTCTCACAGGGTCTTAAAACCCCTGAGAATTTGTCTCTATAACCTTAAATATTAGAAACAATAACAGTTAAAATCAGAGGTTAAAGTGGCTATAATCAGTATTTTTATGATTGAGAAAAATGTGACTCCTGCCTGGCGGTGGTGCTTGGTGCAGTGGTTAAGGTTCTGGGTTTGATTGGCTCCAGCCAATGAATGTGCAGCTTACCTCAGTTTTATGGACTTCTATAGTTGCTTGTTTTGCTGTCCAGCCTGCTACTTGGTTCACTCTCACCACTCTCATAGCTTTGTTTTTGGCTGCAGATTTTTTCAGTGGAAAAAACTGCTCAGCGCCAAACAGCAGACAGACACAGTTAGAGGCTGGCTAGTGAACCGTGCAAATTAAGAGCCATGTGTTGGTAGAGACCAAAAACAGTGGCTGGAAATACATCTCCAAACTTCAAATGTTGCTCTGTAACTGCTAGATGTGCAGCCAATAAAGCAACATTTGCTAAGTGGTTTTCCATATGAACGTAAACGGTGATGATATATCAATATTATGTTCATAACTTGTTCCCATTGTCCCGAAGGGGACAAAAACAATTGCAGTTATTAGGTAACTGTCAAAAAACAACAGCCAAAACCTCACAAGGACAGTGTAGGTGAGGTTTGATCAGATTTGACTGCTAAGATTAACAAACAACCCCTCAACATGTGACATCACTGTTTCCCAACTGAGCCCCACCCACTTCAAGCCAGAGAGAAACGCACAAAAACACAAATACAGAAGTATCTTGTGAGATATCCAAAACAAAAGTTCACGTAGGACCTCATTGCACTCACTTTAAAAGCATTTATCGACATTTTCAGAATACACTATTGTTATACTAAATGTTTATGCTACATGGGAATTTACTCTCTTAAAAGTAAACGCCCAAATTTGTTTCACATAACACAGAAAGACTATAATTAAGCTTCTCTGCCTGCTCTGTCTGTCTTTCTTTCTTGGCCAAGTACAAACATTTCTGTGAGGAGATCCAGACCCGACAGTATCGTTCACTAGAGGTTTTACTGGGATCTGACTACGGCCCGCCTGCTGACATCTGGAGTGTTGCCTGCATGGTGAGGAAAAACCAGACAATTTGATGTTTACAGTGTGTGAAATATTCAAACCCAATACTCCATGGATTTATGGTTTCACCATAATATATGATGAAGCTTGATTTAAGAAGATAGATAGATTATACAGTATGAAATTAGATTTTTACATTTTTGTTTTGACACGATATGACATTATATGTAATTTCCAGAATTTATAGTCTATATAGATTCAAAATTATTATTAAGTTTATGTT
The DNA here is from genome assembly GCF_021018895.1 of Seriola aureovittata. Taxonomy (NCBI): domain Eukaryota; kingdom Metazoa; phylum Chordata; class Actinopteri; order Carangiformes; family Carangidae; genus Seriola; species Seriola aureovittata. The sequence goes on from NC_079372.1 coordinate 17,362,062, forward strand.
AATTTTCCACAGTATTGAAAAGTTTTTTTCAGGTTCTTACCGGAACAAAATTAGTTTCATCTGCAAAGAACATGAATTGTAATGTTTTAGTACAACCTATATATATATATATACATATGTACAAAATAAACAATAATGGGCCTAAAACTGGGCCTTGATGAACCCCACAATTAACCTGCATAATTGAAAAGAACACCAAATTGTTGAAAAGGTCAAATTTGTTTTTTATCTTTAGCAGTCGAGGTGAAGCAAACGTAATGATTGGCCAGAAGGTGGTGTCAAAATAAAGGTATTTGGCAACCTATATCTGTGGGAATTATTATGTTGTTAGCATGAAAGTGTACAGAAATGTGTGTGACTGTATTACAATCTTTATTTGTGTGGTTGTGATGTTCACTAGAATTTGTTCTCTGGGATTTATGAACGTCTGTCAGTTTTATTTATATAGCCCAGTATCACAAATCACAAATTTTCCTCAAAGGGCTTTACCATCTGTACGTGATACAACACCTGCTGTCCTTCAGATAAGGAAAAACTCACCAAAAACCCTCTATAATGGAATTTAATGTGTCAGTCCATCAAGTGGATGTGGGGTTATTTCACTGGATAAGAATAAACACCTGCTGGTGGTACAAGCTGTTAAGTCAGTGGATCATCCAAGTCGTGGGAATTCATCCTCTGGGCATCATGGATATCTTTCCCAAATTCTATCCCAATCCATCCATTTGTTGTTGAGATATTTCAGTCTGGACACAAGTGATGGACCAACCAACAGACAGACATTAAAAACCTGTAGGCTTACTGTCATGATAAAGGCTTTAGAAGTTTGTGCCACAGTTAAACAAAAAGTGGAGTCAGCATCAGCGTGGTTGGGATTTGTAGACGCTTACTTGGCCACACATCTCACCCTTTAATTTCTGACTTGTATTCTCTTAGGCCTTTGAACTGGTCACTGGAGACTCCCTGTTTGAACCCAAAGCCCGTGAGTCCATTTCCCTTGAGGAAGGTACGTTAAGTACAGCGTGCTGGAACTGACAGAAGCATGACAAGTACTGACACAGGATTAAATGAGATTACACTGTGGCTGCATTGTAATTGTTGATGCACTGTGTGCTAATGTGAACTGTAAATTTGTGTGTGTCTCGCTTTCATGTGTGTGTTTGTTCTCTTCGTCTTCCTCAGACCACATAGCTCAGATCATGGAGCTGCTTGGTAAAATCCCACCAGCTGTTGCCTTGTCAGGGAAATACTCTGCAGAGTACTTCAGCCGCAGAGGTACGTCTGCAACTTCAACTTTTAGTCTGTTTTGTTTGATGGGGTGATTTTATTTACTTTCTTCCCTGCAAATCATTTCATTTTGTGACATAATGAGCATCTATGCTTAATACTATATGTTTTCCACCCAGGTGACCTTCGTCGTGTCAATCCACTGAGGCTCTGGAGCCTTTATGATGTTCTGGTGGAGAAATATCACTTCCTGTTGGAAGAGGCCTCTGGATTCTCTGACTTCCTTCTTCACATGTTGGATTATCATCCGGAGAGGAGGGCCACTGCTGCAGCGTGCCTCCGCCACCCCTGGCTGACCTCATGATAGCCCTGTGAAGGCGCTGTATAGGCCTCATACCCATCTGCAGTCCTTACATCCAGATGCTTTCAATAACTAGAACTGGATCATTTCAAGTCATCTGTGAATTTATATGCAAAGGGAATCTAAAGAGCCATTTAGAAGACGTTTTTTTTGTCACTTTGATTTGTGAATTCCTGTAGAATATAGTGTTGTTGTTATTCAGCACCAGAGAGAGAATAAGATGCTCTTCTCCACTGAAGCCCTGTTGTGCAGCTAAGTAGCTAAGTTTGATTTTCAGATCTTTGAGTCCTTTACGTAGCAGCTCTTATGACACTGCCAGTGTAAAGTTGTCAATTTGAATGTTACCAATGAAACCGTATCCAACCTTTGATGATCTTCCACAGTGAATGTATTTTGAATATTCTTTTCTTTTAGTTCATCTTTTGTACGTGGTAATGAACATTTAAAAAATAAAGATTAATTGCACTACAAGTGTAAGTCTATTGTAAATCTATTTTATTTTTATAAACCCATGTCAAAAATATTTAAACATTTTCCTTAGAGGGATTTAAGATCTGTATAACACCCTATCTGCAACATCTGTCAACATGTTGATGTTCTGACCCATGGTTACTCAGTACTTATTACTACATATTACATGAGCACTCATGGGTCAGACCACACCCATCTTCATTTTGATCTCAGCTACACACCTGTACATTTTTGTGAGTGTATCTTGCACGGTTGTGACCACATTTTGCCACAGTGCCACACAAACAGACTCACAAGGTTAAAAAAATATCTATATATATATTATATATATTATATTAATATATTTTTAATTTTCTCTCATGCAGAGAGCCTTCATCTAACGTTTCTCTTGCTCATATAATTAACACGGGGAGCATTCTAACACTTTGCCTCAAATACTTAAAGCTGCACTAATTAAATTTTTTATGTAAACAATGGATCAGCTGACTGGGTATATTGTCAAGGGGGTCGTACTAAGTGACAATCTCACAGAGAGTCATCACTCAACTCAACCCTTCTGCTCTACAGAGATTTTCAGGCTCTGTGGTTGGTTCTTGCTAAATGTTTGCCAAATCAACTTTAAAAGGTGATGATCTATCAATGTTTTCAGCAGGTTCTGAGGCCGTAACAAAATCAAACTATTTTACTTCATGGCCTCATTTATTTATCAGATGGTACTGTTATTGTGGTTCCTCTAAATACTTCTTACTGAAGTATTTTTCTCAGTACCCATTTTGTCCTGTTAGCCTATTATAACCGGCAATCAGGTAAACAATCATACATCAGAGTTCAGACCATTAACTTCTTTAATACATACAGTTCACCGCCATTCCACTTTTATGGACTATGAAATGTTTTAATTCTGTACATGAAATTCATGTTGAACCATGACAGACCATGGGTAACTGTGACCACTGTGATTTGTCATGCTACACTGTACTGTGCAAATCTTTGAATTAACAATAACATCACTTAGAAAACATAACTAAATAAAACTTTGCCAAGTGCAAATTACAAATTATGGCACCTTAACCTTTAGCTGAAGATGATACCCCTCTTGTTTCCAGTTAAGACTGTAAGCATCAAATAATGATTTGACTTGTCCACATTTAAACTTCTTACAGTAATTACATTAAGGTTATGTTGTCCAAAACTCCATGTATACATTATAGATCATACACTATCCACATATCTAAACTTGTTGAAAGTCAGATCTTCCGGCATGTCATCCTATCCAGCTGTAGGCTCGACACTCCACCAGTGGCTTTTCTTTATAAACGACTGTATAACCGCATTCTGTCCTGACCAGATGACACTTCTTAGGCCACGAGGTGGGCTTCATTGGCCTGGAGGAGAGGGGAGGAGAGAGGAAAGAAGAGTTTTCATGGAGCTATGAGAAGCAGATGCAATGACAGAATTCCCATTAGCAAAGTTTTATATAACTGAAATCAATGAATATGAGTTGAACTGCATAATCTACTCACACTAAGCAGTAAAAACCAAAGTCATGGCAGAAGCACTTGTCACAGCCTCTGCGGAAAGAGTCTCCTGGTTTGTAGTACTTGTCTTTGTATGAACAGATGCCTGTGGAAGAAAAGAGGACCACAATGACATAAAGTATCTATCTCAAATTTCCAAGCTTTCCTCTCCAGTTCAACCTACAGATCTGACCCTACTGGGTGATAACGTATGTCTTTTACAGGAGGTTACATCTAAACTTTGCAGAGGCTATAAATGTCTGTCCTTGCGGCAGAATGCATAAAGCCCTGCTGCAAGAGGTCAGGCACATTTAATAGCTAAATCTAGCGTCCAAAGCGAGTTCTCCTCCCATTCCTGCAGGCTGCAGGAGCTATCCTCATGGGGTAGGTCTGTCACCTTGAGAAGAGGATCAATAGGAACACACTGATCTGCTGTGAAGAGCCCCACGGGGCTTAATGCAAGGTCAGGGTATAGAGGACAAAGTCTGTGGTCAGCCAGTTGGGGTTGGTTTAATGGCTAAAAGTACCATATGTCACAATGCAAGTGAGGATTTATGCTCGCAGGGCAAAATTAACAACCCAGGGGCTCGACTGGGCCATATAAACACCTGATTATGAATAATAATTCTGCAGAGAAACAGAGGTCATTCTTACCTTTTATGTGGTATATAGAGGCTTCTGAGCATCTGCTGCTTAACAGAAGGATGAGGGACAAGCAGAAAGTAAACACCAGCGACAGAGAGCATCCGTGAACGTTACTTGCTGAATGCCACATTGTGAAAAAATAGTAAAAAAAAGTATCTCTTGAAACAAAAAAAAATTTAAAAATCGGTGGTTTCACTAGTTTAAATCTTTCGTGACTGTCCGGTCAAATCCAGTAAAGTCCTTGTGATTGCTCAGTGGACAGTGGCTAATATTTATAGTCTCACATCTTTACTGGGCAAAGAGAGAGAGAGAAAAAAGCACCTCCACATGTTTAATTTCATGGTTTCTTCCCAGTGTCCAACTTTCATTTCAGAGTGAGGTGTGTTTGGAGTTTGGCTGTGTACCCATGCGTTCCTAAATATTACTTTTAAGGCTGAGTGGGTGCTCTAAAAGGATGGCCGATTGGTTCAGTGGTGGCCTCTGACCATCCAGACTTTTTCAAGTTTCTGTATCTTCATTTCACCTGTTTCTCTTTAACATACACATTTCCCCCTGTTCCCCCCTCTCTACCATCACCTCCTGATACACACAGATGCTGACTCTTAAAGCTAAACCTATTTTTATGACTGCTGACACTGTCAAAATATAACTCTTTGTGCTGACATTGTCCCTTGTGTGAAGGAAATTGGTTCAAGCCAAGTGATCACAAAACTGCATTCTGAAACATCAAAAATGCATGAAAAAATTGTAAACTTCGAAATCTATTTTTCTATTATTCAGAGCAACTTCATCTTCAGAGGTACCAGGATTTTGTTGAAACATGGTGTCAGATTCTTTCCCAATGTTTGACTTTGGCATTTGACATTCAGAGAGAGGAAGGAAGTGGCGAGAGTATCATGGTTTGCACAGTACATTTTGTGCTTTTAGCTGTTTGCATATACTGCAGTACACATAGCATGAAGTAAAGACCACAATATTACCAAGGAAGTATGTCACATATTTTTAAGCTGTATATACTTTGCACATTTAGTATTACATCTGGAAAAATTCCTCAAATACTTAAGGGCAAAGTCAGGAAGTTTCCAGTTGTGAGTGCATTCATGTGTGGATAGTGTACAGTGAGGACTATAGATCTATAAATGAAACTGTTGTATCTTTCTGTGTCTCTGCTACACACAAACACAGGCCGATTTTACTGGATGTGTGACTGACCGCAGGACAGTTTGTGGTCAGTCTCTTCCTTCCTGACAGCCTCTGGCCAGTGACCAGCTCTGACAAAAGAGAAAACAAACTGGACATCAAGGGACTGGAAGGAACTTGTGGTGGCCGAGAGGCTCCAGCTAGAAACTGCCACTGCCTCCACGTCAACCCTTTAGTCACACAGGAAAACTTTGAGGTTGCTCAGTGGCTCAGTTGTTAGTGGTGGCTCATACAGCAAGAAGCTCCAGTGATATGAACTTAACCAGTACTACTGGACACCTTTCTCTGTGGAGTTTGCATGTTCATCCTGTGTCTGTGTTGGTTTTCTAGGTGGTCCTTCAGGCCACAAGAGTGCAGGACACAGTAAGAGTGAAAGTGAAAACAATATGCCTCATTACCCTCCCAAAATATTAAGCCCTGTGTACTTTTATAGTAAAAACAAAAAACCTCTACCTCTGATAAACATTATACCTGCTAAACATTAGCATAGTAGCATTGTCTTTGTGAGCATGTTAGCATGCTGAAGTGAACATTAATACATTCATGTAATTGTAGATTCAAGACAAGTAAAGATCATTTTATTTATTTAGACAAATATCACAAGTGTCAATCGCAAGTGTCAATAATATTATTTGAAAACTAGACAGGTGTTAAGGAATTGGTGTTTGCCTGTTACAGCAACTACAGTTGTCATGAATTAATGAATAAATCATGCAGCCATACATCATACCACTCTTGTACAAACACGAGAAGCCTACATACAGCATTCCATGCCTGAGGCCCTGTATGCACATAACAGACTCATGCTGCAACAGCTAAGCTATGATGTTCTTGTCTTAGTATATTTGTTTACAATTGAGTCAACCTTTTGCTGCAATGCTGAAAAAACACATATATTATCACTACATTTGTTTCAGGGCTTGGTAAATAAAATAATGAGAGAAATAAATAGTTTTGTTTCTATATCTCATAATCACTTGGTGTGGTAGATGCACATGTGGTACTTCACTTAGTAGACATCCTGTAATTTGCATGTTTGCTCTGAACCCCCAGTATCTTTGATCCACATCCTGGAGGACTTGCACAGAGAATCTTACAGCTTATTTGCTGAGTGGACGTACAAGCTAAATATCTTGATAAATCACTGACTGTTACACAATGTGGTAGGTCGAAGTCAGCAGATTCTACAGTATGTGAGCAAGACTGACTGTGGTAGGTTAGACGTAAACAAGTGAAAGAGGTTCTGCTTCTGTGTGTAACAGTGTGCAGGTTGTGTAGGGCTCTGCAGAAAAGGACCACACAGACCCAAACCGCTGATGATCACAAAGTTTTGACAAGATGTGGATCCACCAACAATAGCTTTTCTATTTCATACAGTACCTTCTCCAAGGAGACCTGCTACTGTGGATCAACACCTGCTTCCTGAATTGTCTTTGCACCAGTTGTCTACGATAACTAATCAGGTATTTATTGTTATACATTGTGTTTGGGCTGAAATTAAATGTGGTAATATTATTGTTATATGTTATATATATTATATGTTATATTTATGTTAGTGTGTGTGTATATATATATATATATACTGTATATACACCCATTTTTTGATAATTTTTTATGCCTTACTATAACATGATGTTTTCTTTTGGTTTTTATCCCTTACCATACTATGACGTATTACACCTTGTTATTCCATTACGTTTATTGTCATTTTGACACCTTGTTATACTATGACGTTTTTTGACGTTTTAATGACTTAATACACTATGATGTTTTCTTTTCGTTTTTTTGCCTTACTATACTATGACGTTTTTTGCCATTTTTATCCCTTACTTTACTATGACGTATTACGCCTTGTTACACTGCAACCTTTTTTTGCCATTTTTATTCCTTACTATACCATGGCGTATTATACCTTGTTATACTATGATGTTTTTTGTCATTTTTACACCTTGTTATACTATGACGTTTTTTGACGTTTTTATGCCTTACCATACTATGACGTTTTACGCCTTGTTATACTCTGACGTTTTTTGAGGTTTTTATGCCTTACTATACTAGTGAAATTTGTTTTTCATTTTTATGCCTTACTATAAATGACAATTTTTTTTTATTTTTTAGCCTTACTATAGTATGATGTTTTTTTTATTTTTGACATTTTCATTCTTTACTATACTATGACGTATTACGCCTTGTTACGCCTTGCTCAAGCTGTAAAGACTGACAGTTACACCTTGAGGTGGACAAGCAGTCCACGCCTTTACTTGAATAGTTTACCAACTTCTTTGTGTAAACGGTGTCACAGCTCTTGTCAATCAGATTTATTTGTCTTTTTAATATTGACAAATATACTATGACGTTTTTTGTCATTTTTACACCTTGTTATACTATGACGTTTTTTGACATTTTTATGTCTTAACATACAATGACGACTTTTTAAATTTTTATGCATTACTATAGTATGATTTTTTTTTTATTTTCGACATTTTCATGCCTTACTATACTATGACAATGTTTGACATTTTTATGCCTTACTTTCATATGACGTCGAATGCCTTTTTATACTATGATGTTTTTGGCCTTTTTTTGCCTTACTATATTATGACTTTTTGTGCCTTACTATACTATGATGCTTTTATGACTTTTTATGCCTTACTATTCTATGACATTTTACGCCATGTTATACTATGATGTTTTTTGACATCGTTAGGTCTAACATTGACAAGTGGTTACATGGTGTAGTGGTTAGGACTCTTGCTTTGCTTTATTATACTATGACGTTTTACGCCTTGTTACACTATGACCTTTTTTGTCATTTTCATGGCTTGTTATACTGTGACTTTTTTTGACGTTTTTATGCCTTCTTATATTATGTCGTTTTTACGACTTTTTATGCCTTACTATACTATGTCATTTTTATGCCTTGCTATACTATGACGTTTTGTATGACTTTTTATGCATTAATATACTATGTCGTTTTTATGACTTTTTATGCCATACTATACTGACATTTGATATCTTACTATACTATGACTTTTTATGTCTTACTATACTATGACTTTTTATGCCTAACTATACTATGACGATTTTATGACTCTTTATGCCATACTATACTATGACTTTTTGTGCCTTGCTATACTATGTCGTTTTTATGACTTTTTATACCATGTTATACTATGTCGTTTTTATGACTTTTTATACCTTACTATACTATGACTTTTTATGCCATACTATACTATGACTTTTTATGTCTTACTATACTATGACTTTTTGTGCCTTACTATACTATGATGTTTTTATGACTTGTTATACCTTACTACACTATGTCGTTTTTATGACTTTTTATGCCCTACTATACTATGACGTTTTCAAGAATTTCCATGCCTTACAATACTATGACTTTTTATGCCATACTATACTATGATGTTTTTATGACTTTTTATGCCTTACTATACAATGACGTTTTTATGACTTTTTATGCCTTAGTATACTATGACGTTTTTATGACTTTTCATGCCTTACTATAATATGACTTTTAATACCTTACTATAGTATGACTTTTTATGCCATACTATACTATGACGATTTTATGACTTTTTATGCAATACTATACTATGTTGTTTTTATGATTTTTTTATGCTCTTGTTTTGCTTTACAATACTATGACGTTTTACGCCTTGTTATACTATAACCTTTTTTGTCATTTTTATGGCTTGTTATACTGTGACTTTTTCTGACGTTTTTATGCCTTCTTATATTATGTCGTTTTTATGACTTTTTATGCCTTACTATACTATGACGTTTTTACGACTTTTTATGCCTTACTATACTATGACGTTTCTATGACTTTTTATGCATTAATATACTATGTTGTTTTTATGACTTTTAATGCAATACTATACTGACTTTTTATATCTTACTATACTATGACTTTTTATGTCTTGCTATACTAGGACTTTTTATGCTATACTATACTATGTCGTTTTTATGACTTTCTATACATTAATATACTATGACTTTTTATACATTACTATACTATGACTTTTTATGCCATACTATACTATGACTTTTTATGTCTTACTATACTATGACTTTTTATGACTTTTCATGCCTTATTATAATGACTTTTTGTGCCTTAATATACTATGAATTTTTATGCCTTACTATACTATGACGTTTTTACGACTTTATATGCCATATTATACAATGATGATTTTATGACTTTTTATGCAATACTATACTATGTCGTTTTTATGACTTTTTATGCCATACTATACTATGACTTTTTATGCCTTACGATACTATGACTTTTTATGCCTTACTATACTATAACGTTTTTATGACTTTTTATACCTTACTATACTATGACTTTTTATGCCTTACTATACTATGACTTTTTATGCCATACTATACTATGACGATTTTATTACTTTTTATACCATAATATACTATGTCGCTTTAATGACTTTTTATACCTTACTATACTATGACTTTTTATGCCTTACTATACTATGACGTTTTTGTGCCTTTCTATAGTATGACTTTTAATGCCTTACTATACTATGATGTTTTTATGCCTTACTATAGTATGACTTTTTATGCCTTTTTATACCTCACTATACTATGACTTTTTATGCCTTACTATATTATGACATATTTATGACTTTTTATGCCATACTATACTATGACTTTTTATGGCTTACTATACGATGATTGTTTATGCCATGCTATACTATGACGTTTTTGTGACATTTTTATGCCATACTATACTATGACTTTTTATGCCTTACGATACTATGACGTTTTACGCCTTGTTATACTATGACGTTTTTTGTCATTTTTATGCCTTGCTATACTATGACTTTTTATGCCTTACTATACTTTGACGTTTTTATGCCTTACTATAGTATGACTTTTTATGCCTTACTATACTATGATGTTTCTATGCCTTACTATAGTATGACTTTTAATGCCTTTTTATACCTTAATATACTATGACTTTTTATGCCTTACTATACTATGACTTTTTATGCCTTAATATACTATGATGTTTTTATGACTTTTCATGCCTTACTATACTATGACTTTTAATGCCTTAATATACTATGATGTTTTTATGACTTTTCATGCCTTACTATAATATGACTTTTTACGCCTTACTATACTATGACTTTTTTGACTTTTTATACCTTACTATATTATCACATTTTCATGACTTTTTATGCCTTACTATACTATGACTTTTAATGCCTTACTATACTGTGTCGTTTTTATGACTTTTTATGCCATACTATACTATGTTGTTTTTATGACTTTTTATACCTTACTATACTATGACTTTTTATACCTTATTATACTATGACGTTTTTATGACTTTTTATGCCTTACTCTAATATGATGTTTTCATGACTTTTCATGCTCACTATACTATGACTTTTTATGCTTTACTATACTATGTCGTTTTTATGACTTTTTAATCCCATGCTGTACTTTGTCGTTTTTATGACTTTTTATGCCTTACTATACTATGACGTTTTTAAGACTTTTTGAGCCTTACTATACTATGTCGTTTTTATGACTTTTTATGCCCTACCATACTATGTAATTTTACGCCATGTTATACTATGATGTTTTTTCACATTGTTAGGCCCCACATTAACAAGTGGTTACATGGTGTAGTGGTTAGAACTCTTGCTTTGCAATGACAGGATTGGGGTTCGAAACCAGGTTCAGTAGCCCTTCTTTGCCTAAACTGTTACTTTTTTTTTTTTTCATTTTTATGGCCTACTATACTATGACAATATTTCACATTTTTATGCCTTACGATACTATGATGTTTTTATGCCTTACTATAGTATGATTTTTTATGCCTTTTTATACCTTAATATAATATGACTTTTTATGCCTTCCTATACTATGACGTTTTTGTAACTTTTTATGCAATACTCTACTATGACGTTTTTATAACTTTTTATACGTTACTATACTATGATCCTTTTATGATGTTTTTATGCCTTACTATACTATGACTTTTTATACCTTACTATACTATGACGTTTTTTTGACTTTTTATGCCTTACTATACTATGACTTTTTATGCCTTACTATACTATAATGTTTTTAAGCCTTACTATAGTATGACTTTTTATACCTTTTTATACCTCACTATACTATGACTTTTTATGCCTTACTATACTATGGCTATACATGCCTTACTATACTATGACATTTTTATGACTTTTTATACCTTACTATACTATGACGTTTTCATGACATTTTCATGCCATACTATACTATGACTTTTTATGGCTTACTATACTATGACTATTCATGCCTTACTATACTATGACATTTTTATGACTTTTTATACCTTACTATACTATGACTTTTTATGCCTTACTATGCTATGATGTTTTTATGCCTTACTATAGTATGACTTTTTATACCTTTTTATACCTCACTATACTATGACTTTTTATGCCTTACTATACTATGGCTATACATGCCTTAATATACTATGACGTTTTTATGATTTTTTATGCCATGCTATACTATGACGTTTTTATGACATTTTCATGCCATACTATACTATGACTTTTTATGGCTTACTATACTATGACTATTCATGCCTTCCTATACTATGTCGTTTTTATGCCATTTTTATCCCATACTATACTATGTCGTTTTTATGACTTTTTATGCCTTACTGTACTATGACCTTTTTATGACTTTTTATGCCTTACTATACTATGTCGTTTTTATGACTTTTCATGCCTTACTATAATATGACTTTTTATGCCTTACTATACTATGTCGTTTTTATGACTTTTTATGCCATACTATACTATGTCGTTTTTATGACTTTTTATGCCCTACCATACTATGTAATTTTACGCCATGTTATACTATGATGTTTTTCGACATTGTTAGGCCTTGCATTAGCAAGTGGTTACATGGTGTAGTGGTTAGGACTCTTGATTTGCAATGACAGGATTGGGGTTCCTATGACTTTTTATGCCTTAATAGACTATGACGTTTTTATGACTTTTCATGCCTTACTATTATATGACTTTTCCTGCCATATTATACTATGACTTTTTATGATTTACTATACTATGACTATTCATGCCTTACTATACTATGACGTTTTTATGACTTTTTATGCCTTACTATACTATGTCATTTTTGTGACTTTTTATGCCATACTATACTATGACGTTTTTTTGACTTTTTATGCCATACTATACTATGACTTTTTATGATTTTTTATGCCATGCCATACTATGACGTTTTTATGACTTTTTATGCCTTTTTATACCTTACTATACTATGACTTTTTATGCTTACTATACTATGACTATTCATGCCTTACTATACTATGACGTTTTTATGACTTTTTATGCCTTACTATAATATGTCGTTTTTATGACTTTTCATGCCTTACTATAATATGACTTTTTATGCCTTACTATACCATGTCGTTTTTATGACTTTTTATGCCCTACCATACTATGTAATTTTACGCCATGTTATACTATGATGTTTTTCGACATTGTTAGGCCTTGCATTAGCAAGTGGTTACATGGTGTAGTGGTCAGGACTCTTGCTTTGCAATGACAGGATTGGGGATCGAATCCAGATTCAGTAGCCCTTCTTTGCCTGAACTGTTACTTTTTTTTTTTTTCATTTTTATGGCCTACTATACTATGACAATATTTCACATTTTTATGCCTTACGATACTATGACGTTTTTATGACTTTTTATGCCTTACTATAGTATGACTTTTTATGCATTTTTATACCTTAATATACTATGACTTTTTATGCCTTAATATACTATGACGTTTTTATGATTTTTTATGCCATGCTATACTATGACGTTTTTATGCCGTTTTTATGCCATTTTTATGCCATACTATACTATGACGTTTTTATGTTTTTTTATGCCATGCTATACTATGACGTTTTTATGACTTTTTATGCCATACTATACTATGACTTTTTATGGCTTACTATACTATGACTATTCATGCCTTACTATAGTATGACGTTTTTATGACTTTTTATGCCTTACTATACTATGTCATTTTTGTGACTTTTTATGCCATACTATACTATGACTTTTTATGGCTTACTATACTATGACTATACATGCCTTACTATACTATGACGGTTTTATGACTTTTTGTGCCTTACTATACTATGTCGTTTTTGTGACTTTTTATGCCATACTATACTATGACGTTTTTACGATTTTTTATGCCATGCTATACTATGACTTTTTATGATTTTTTATGCCATGCTATACTATGACGTTTTTATGACATTTTTATGCCGTACTATACTATGACTTTTTATGCCTTACTATAATATGACTTTTTATGATTTACTATACTATGACTATTCATGCCTTACTATACTATGACGTTTTTATGACTTTTTATGCCTTACTATACTATGTCGTTTTTGTGACTTTTTATGCCATACTATACTATGACGTTTTTATGATTTTTTTATGCCTTGCTATACTATGACGTTTTTATGACATTTTCATGCCATACTATATTATGACTTTTTATGGCTTACTATACTATGACTATTCATGCCTTACTATACTATGTCGTTTTTATGACTTTTTATGCCTTACTGTACTATGACGTTTTTATGACTTTTTATGCCTTACTATAATATGTCGTTTTTATGACTTTTCATGCCTTACTATACTATGACTTTTTATGCCTTACTATACTATGTCGTTTTTATGACTTTTTATGCCATACTATACTATGTCGTTTTTATGACTTTTTATGCCCTACCATACTATGTAATTTTACGCCATGTTATACTATGATGTTTTTCGACATTGTTAGGCCTTGCATTAGCAAGTGGTTACATGGTGTAGTGGTAAGGACTCTTGCTTTGCAATGACAGGATTGGGGTTCGAATCCGGGTTCAGTAGCCCTTCTTTGCCTAAACTGTTACTTTTTTTTTTTTTCATTTTTATGGCCTACTATACTATGATAATATTTCACATTTTTATGCGTTACGATACTATGACGTTTTTATGACATTTTTATGACTTTTTATGCCATACTATACTATGACGTTTTTATGATTTTTTATGCCATGCTATACTATGACGTTTTTATGACTTTTTATGCCATACTATACTATGACTTTTTATGATTTTTTATGCCATGCCATACTATGACGTTTTTATGACATTTTCATGCCATACTATACTATGACTTTTTATGGCTTACTATACTATGACTATTCATGCCTTACTATACTATGACGTTTTTATGACTTTTTATGCCTTACTATAATATGTCGTTTTTATGACTTTTCATGCCTTACTATAATATGACTTTTTATGCCTTACTATACCATGTCGTTTTTATGACTTTTTATGCCCTACCATACTATGTAATTTTACGCCATGTTATACTATGATGTTTTTCGACATTGTTAGGCCTTGCATTAGCAAGTGGTTACATGGTGTAGTGGTCAGGACTCTTGCTTTGCAATGACAGGATTGGGGATCGAATCCAGATTCAGTAGCCCTTCTTTGCCTGAACTGTTACTTTTTTTTTTTTTCATTTTTATGGCCTACTATACTATGACAATATTTCACATTTTTATGCCTTACGATACTATGATGTTTTTAGGCCTTACTATAGTATGACTTTTTATGCATTTTTATACCTTAATATACTATGACTTTTTATGCCTTAATATACTATGACGTTTTTATGATTTTTTATGCCATGCTATACTATGACGTTTTCATGCCATTTTTATGCCAAACTATACTATGACTTTTTATGATTTTTTATGCCATACTATACTATGACGTTTTTATGATTTTTCATGCCATGCTATACTATGACGTTTTTATGACTTTTTATGCCATACTATACTGTGACTTTTTATGGCTTACTATACTATGACTATACATGCCTTACTATACTATGACGGTTTCATGACTTTTTGTGCCTTACTATACTATGTCGTTTTTGTGACTTTTTATGCCATACTATACCATGACGTTTTTACGATTTTTTATGCCATGCTATACTATGACGTTTTTTTGACTTTTTATGCCATACTATACTATGACTTTTTATGATTTTTTATGCCATGCTATACTATGACGTTTTTATGACATTTTTATGCCATACTATACTATGACTTTTTATGGCTTACTATACTATGACTATTCATGCCTTACTATACTAAGACGTTTTTATGACTTTTTATGCCTTACTATACTATGTCATTTTTGTGACTTTTTATGCCATATTATACTATGTCGTTTTTATGATTTTTTTATGCCTTGCTATACTATGACGTTTTTATGACATTTTCATGCCATACTATATTATGACTTTTTATGGCTTACTATACTATGACTATTCATGCCTTACTATACTATGTCGTTTTTATGACTTTTTATGCCTTACTGTACTATGACGTTTTTATGACTTTTTATGCCTTACTATAATATGTCGTTTTTATGACTTTTCATGCCTTACTATAATATGACTTTTTATGCCTTACTATACTATGTCGTTTTTATGACTTTTTATGCCCTACCATACTATGTAATTTTACGCCATGTTATACTATGATGTTTTTCCACATTGTTAGGCCTTGCATTAGCAAGTGGTTATATGGTGTAGTGGTTAGGACTCTTGCTTTGCAATGACAGGATTGGAGTTCGAATCCGGGCTCGGTAGCCCTTCCTTGCCTAAACTGTTACTTTTTTTTTTTTTTCATTTTTATGGCCTACTATACTATGACAATATTTCACATTTTTATGCCTTACGATACTATGATGTTTTTAGGCCTTACTATAGTATGACTTTTTATGCATTTTTATACCTTAATATACTATGACTTTTTATGCCTTAATATACTATGACGTTTTTATGATTTTTTATGCCATGCTATACTATGACGTTTTCATGCCATTTTTATGCCATACTATACTATGACGTTTTTATGATTTTTCATGCCATGCTATACTATGACGTTTTTATGACTTTTTATGCCATACTATACTATGACTTTTTATGGCTATTCATGCCTTACTATAGTATGACGTTTTTATGACTTTTTATGCCTTACTATACTATGTCATTTTTGTGACTTTTTATGCCATACTATACTATGACTTTTTATGGCTTACTATACTATGACTATACATGCCTTACTATACTATGACGGTTTTATGACTTTTTGTGCCTTACTATACTATGTCGTTTTTGTGACTTTTTATGCCATACTATATTATGACGTTTTTACGATTTTTTATGCCATGCTATATTATGACGTTTTTTTGACTTTTTATGCCATACTATACTATGACTTTTTATGATTTTTTATGCCATGCTATACTAAGACGTTTTTATGACATTTTTATGCCATACTATACTATGACTTTTTATGGCTTACTATACTATGACTATTCATGCCTTACTATACTATGACGTTTTTATGACTTTTTATGCCTTACTATACTATGTCGTTTTTGTGACTTTTTATGCCATTCTATACTATGACGTTTTTATGATTTTTTTATGCCTTGCTATACTATGACGTTTTTATGACATTTTCATGCCATACTATATTATGACTTTTTATGGCTTACTATACTATGACTATTCATGCCTTACTATACTATGTCGTTTTTATGACTTTTTATGCCTTACTGTACTATGACGTTTTTATGACTTTTTATGCCTTACTATAATATGTCGTTTTTATGACTTTTCATGCCTTACTATAATATGATTTTTTATGCCTTACTATACTATGTCGTTTTTATGACTTTTTATGCCATACTATACTATGTCGTTTTTATGACTTTTTATGCCCTACCATACTATGTAATTTTACGCCATGTTATACTATGATGTTTTTCGACATTGTTAGGCCTTGCATTAGCAAGTGGTTACATGGTGTAGTGGTAAGGACTCTTGCTTTGCAATGACAGGATTGGGGTTCGAATCCGGGTTCAGTAGCCCTTCTTTGCCTAAACTGTTACTTTTTTTTTTTTTCATTTTTATGGCCTACTATACTATGATAATATTTCACATTTTTATGCGTTACGATACTATGACGTTTTTATGCCATTTTTATGCCATACTATACTATGACGTTTTTATGATTTTTTATGCCATGCTATACTATGACGTTTTTATGACTTTTTATGCCATACTATACTATGACTTTTTATGGCTTACTATACTATGACTATTCATGCCTTACTATAGTATGACTCTCTTATGACTTTTTATGCCTTACTATACTATGTCATTTTTGTGACTTTTTATGCCATACTATACTATGAAGTTTTTTTGACTTTTTATGTCATACTATACTATGACTTTTTATGGCTTACTATACTATGACTATACATGCCTTACTATACTATGACGTTTTTATGACTTTTTATGCCTTACTATACTATGTCGTTTTTGTGACTTTTTATGCCATACTATACTATGACGTTTTTATGACTTTTTATGCCATGCTATACTATGACGTTTTTTTGACTTTTTATGCCATGCTATACTATGACTTTTTATGATTTTTTATGCCATGCTATACTATGACGTTTTTATGACATTTTCATGCCATACTATATTATGACTTTTTATGGCTTACTATACTATGACTATTCATGCCTTACTATACTATGTCGTTTTTATGACTTTTTATCCCTTACTGTACTATGACGTTTTTATGACTTTTTATGCCTTACTATAATATGTCGTTTTTATGACTTTTCATGCCTTACTATACTATGACTTTTTATGCCTTACTATACTATGTCGTTTTTATGACTTTTTATGCCATACTATACTATGTCGTTTTTATGACTTTTTATGCCCTACCATACTATGTAATTTTACTCCATGTTATACTATGATGTTTTTCGACATTGTTAGGCCTTGCATTAGCAAGTGGTTACATGGTGTAGTGGTAAGGACTCTTGCTTTGCAATGACAGGATTGGGGTTCGAGTCCGGGTTCAATAGCCCTTCTTTGCCTAAACTGTTACTTTTTTTTTTTTTCATTTTTATGGCCTACTATACTATGACAATATTTCACATTTTTATGCCTTACGATACTATGATGTTTTTAGGCCTTACTATAGTATGACTTTTTATGCATTTTTATACCTTAATATACTATGACTTTTTATGCCTTAATATACTATGACGTTTTTATGATTTTTTATGCCATGCTATACTATGACGTTTTCATGCCATTTTTATGCCATACTATACTATGACGTTTTTATGATTTTTCATGCCATGCTATACTATGACGTTTTTATGACTTTTTATGCCTTACTATACTATGACTTTTTATGGCTGACTATACTATGACTATTCATGCCTTACTATACTATGACGTTTTTATGACTTTTTATGCCTTACTATACTATGTCGTTTTTGTGACTTTTTATGCCATACTATAGTATGACGTTTTTATGATTTTTTATGCCATGCTATACTCTGACGTTTTTTTGACTTTTTATGCCATACTATACTATGACTTTTTATGATTTTTTATGCCATACTATACTATGACGTTTTTATGATTTTTCATGCCATGCTATACTATCACGTTTTTATGACTTTTTATGCCATACTATACTATGACTTTTTATGGCTTACTATACTATGACTATTCATGCCTTACTATAGTATGACGTTTTTATGACTTTTTATGCCTTACTATACTATGTCATTTTTGTGACTTTTTATGCCATACTATACTATGACTTTTTATGGCTTACTATACTATGACTATACATGCCTTACTATACTATGACGGTTTCATGACTTTTTGTGCCTTACTATACTATGTCGTTTTTGTGACTTTTTATGCCATACTATACTATGACGTTTTTACGATTTTTTATGCCATGCCATACTATGACGTTTTTTTGACTTTTTATGCCATACTATACTATGACTTTTTATGATTTTTTATGCCATGCTATACTATGACGTTTTTATGACATTTTTATGCCATACTATACTATGACTTTTTATGGCTTACTATACTATGACTATTCATGCCTTACTATACTAAGACGTTTTTATGACTTTTTATGCCTTACTATACTATGTCATTTTTGTGACTTTTTATGCCATATTATACTATGTCGTTTTTATGATTTTTTTATGCCTTGCTATACTATGACGTTTTTATGACACTTTCATGCCATACTATATTATGACTTTTTATGGCTTACTATACTATGACTATTCATGCCTTACTATACTATGTCGTTTTTATGACTTTTTATGCCTTACTGTACTATGACGTTTTTATGACTTTTTATGCCTTACTATAATATGTCGTTTTTATGACTTTTCATGCCTTACTATAATATGACTTTTTATGCCTTACTATACTATGTCGTTTTTATGACTTTTTATGCCCTACCATACTATGTAATTTTACTCCATGTTATACTATGATGTTTTTCCACATTGTTAGGCCTTGCATTAGCAAGTGGTTATATGGTGTAGTGGTTAGGACTCTTGCTTTGCAATGACAGGATTGGAGTTCGAATCCGGGCTCGGTAGCCCTTCCTTGCCTAAACTGTTACTTTTTTTTTTTTTCATTTTTATGGCCTACTATACTATGACAATATTTCACATTTTTATGCCTTACGATACTATGATGTTTTTAGGCCTTACTATAGTATGACTTTTTATGCATTTTTATACCTTAATATACTATGACTTTTTATGCCTTAATATACTATGACGTTTTTATGATTTTTTATGCCTTACTATACTATGACTTTTTATGCCATGCTATACTATGACGTTTTCATGCCATTTTTATGCCATACTATACTATGACGTTTTTATGATTTTTCATGCCATGCTATACTATGACGTTTTTATGACTTTTTATGCCTTACTATACTATGACTTTTTATGGCTGACTATACTATGACTATTCATGCCTTACTATACTATGACGTTTTTATGACTTTTTATGCCTTACTATACTATGTCGTTTTTGTGACTTTTTATGCCATACTATAGTATGACGTTTTTATGATTTTTTATGCCATGCTATACTCTGACGTTTTTTTGACTTTTTATGCCATACTATACTATGACTTTTTATGATTTTTTATGCCATGCTATACTATGACGTTTTTATGACATTTTCATGCCATACTATATTATGACTTTTTATGCCATGCTATACTATGACGTTTTTATGACTTTTCATGCCTTACTATACTATGTCGTTTTTATGACTTTTTATCCCTTACTGTACTATGACGTTTTTATGACTTTTTATGCCTTACTATAATATGTCGTTTTTATGACTTTTCATGCCTTACTATAATATGACTTTTTATGCCTTACTATACTATGTCGTTTTTATGACTTTTTATGCCATACTATACTATGTCGTTTTTATGACTTTTTATGCCCTACCATACTATGTAATTTTACTCCATGTTATACTATGATGTTTTTCGACATTGTTAGGCCTTGCATTAGCAAGTGGTTACATGGTGTAGTGGTAAGGACTCTTGCTTTGCAATGACAGGATTGGGGTTCGAGTCCGGGTTCAATAGCCCTTCTTTGCCTAAACTGTTACTTTTTTTTTTTTTTCATTTTTATGGCCTACTATACTATGACAATATTTCACATTTTTATGCCTTACGATACTATGATGTTTTTAGGCCTTACTATAGTATGACTTTTTATGCATTTTTATACCTTAATATACTATGACTTTTTATGCCTTAATATACTATGACGTTTTTATGATTTTTTATGCCATGCTATACTATGACGTTTTCATGCCATTTTTATGCCATACTATACTATGACGTTTTTATGATTTTTCATGCCATGCTATACTATGACGTTTTTATGACTTTTTATGCCTTACTATACTATGACTTTTTATGGCTGACTATACTATGACTTTTCATGCCTTACTATACTATGACGTTTTTATGACTTTTTATGCCTTACTATACTATGTCGTTTTTGTGACTTTTTATGCCATACTATAGTATGACGTTTTTATGATTTTTTATGCCATGCTATACTCTGACGTTTTTTTGACTTTTTATGCCATACTATACTATGACTTTTTATGATTTTTTATGCCATACTATACTATGACGTTTTTATGATTTTTCATGCCATGCTATACTATGACGTTTTTATATGACTTTTTATGATTTTTCATGCCATACTATACTATGACTTTTTATGGCTTACTATACTATGACTATTCATGCCTTACTATAGTATGACGTTTTTATGACTTTTTATGCCTTACTATACTATGTCATTTTTGTGACTTTTTATGCCATACTATACTATGACTATTCATGCCTTATTATAGTATGACGTTTTTATGACTTTTTATGCCTTACTATACTATGTCATTTTTGTGACTTTTTATGCCATACTATACTATGACTTTTTATGGCTTACTATACTATGACTATACATGCCTTACTATACTATGACGGTTTCATGACTTTTTGTGCCTTACTATACTATGTCGTTTTTGTGACTTTTTATGCCATACTATACTATGACGTTTTTACGATTTTTTATGCCATGCTATACTGTACTATGAAGTTTTTTTGACTTTTTATGCCATACTATACTATGACTTTTTATGATTTTTTATGCCATGCTATACTATGACGTTTTTATGACATTTTTATGCCATACTATACTATGACTTTTTATGGCTTACTATACTATGACTATACATGCCTTACTATACTATGACGGTTTCATGACTTTTTGTGCCTTACTATACTATGTCGTTTTTGTGACTTTTTATGCCATACTATACTATGACGTTTTTACGATTTTTTATGCCATGCTATACTATGACGTTTTTTTGACTTTTTATGCCATACTATACTATGACTTTTTATGATTTTTTATGCCATGCTATACTATGACGTTTTTATGACATTTTTATGCCATACTATACTATGACTTTTTATGGCTTACTATACTATGACTATTCATGCCTTACTATATTAAGACGTTTTTATGACTTTTTATGCCTTACTATACTATGTCATTTTTGTGACTTTTTATGCCATATTATACTATGTCGTTTTTATGATTTTTTTATGCCTTGCTATACTATGACGTTTTTATGACACTTTCATGCCATACTATATTATGACTTTTTATGGCTTACTATACTATGACTATTCATGCCTTACTATACTATGTCGTTTTTATGACTTTTTATGCCTTACTGTACTATGACGTTTTTATGACTTTTTATGCCTTACTATAATATGTCGTTTTTATGACTTTTCATGCCTTACTATAATATGACTTTTTATGCCTTACTATACTATGTCGTTTTTATGACTTTTTATGCCCTACCATACTATGTAATTTTACGCCATGTTATACTATGATGTTTTTCCACATTGTTAGGCCTTGCATTAGCAAGTGGTTATATGGTGTAGTGGTTAGGACTCTTGCTTTGCAATGACAGGATTGGAGTTCGAATCCGGGCTCGGTAGCCCTTCCTTGCCTAAACTGTTACTTTTTTTTTTTTTCATTTTTATGGCCTACTATACTATGACAATATTTCACATTTTTATGCCTTACGATACTATGATGTTTTTAGGCCTTACTATAGTATGACTTTTTATGCATTTTTATACCTTAATATACTATGACTTTTTATGCCTTAATATACTATGACGTTTTTATGATTTTTTATGCCATGCTATACTATTACATTTTTATGATTTTTCATGCCATGCTATACTATGACGTTTTTATGACTTTTTATGCCATACTATACTATGAAGTTTTTTTGACTTTTTATGCCATACTATACTATGACTTTTTATGGCATACTATACTATGACTATACATGCCTTACTATACTATGACGTTTTTATGACTTTTTATGGCTTACTATACTATGTCGTTTTTGTGACTTTTTATGCCATACTATACTATGACTTTTTATGCCTTACTATACTATGACTTTTTATGCCTTAATAGAATATGACGTTTTTATGACTTTTCATGCCTTACTATAATATGACTTTTTATGCCTTACTATACTATGACTTTTTATGCCTTAATAGAATATGACGTTTTTATGACTTTTCATGCCTTACTATACTATGTCGTTTTTGTGACTTTTTATGCCATACTATACTATGACGTTTTTATGACATTTTCATGCCATACTATACTATGACTTTTTATGGCTTACTATACTATGACTATTCATGCCTTACTATACTATGTTGTTTTTATGACTTCTTATGCCTTACTGTACTATGACGTTTTTATGACTTTCTATGCCTTACTATACTATGTCGTTTTTATGACTTTTCATTCCATATTATACTATGTCTTTTTTATGACTTTTTATGCCCTACCATACTATGTAATTTTACGCCATGTTATACTATGATGTTTTTCGACATTGTTAGGCCTTGCATTAGCAAGTGGTTACATGGTGTAGTGGTAAGGACTCTTGTTTTGCAATGACAGGATTGGGGTTCGAATCCGGGTTCAATAGCCCTTCTTTGCCTAAACTGTTACTTTTTTTTTTTTTCATTTTTATGGCCTACTATACTATGACAATATTTCACATTTTTATGCCTTACGATACTATGATGTTTTTAGGCCTTACTATAGTATGACTTTTTATGCATTTTTATACCTTAATATACTATGACTTTTTATGCCTTAATATACTATGACGTTTTTATGATTTTTTATGCCATGCTATACTATGACGTTTTCATGCCATTTTTATGCCATACTATACTATGACGTTTTTATGATTTTTCATGCCATGCTATACTATGACGTTTTTATGACTTTTTATGCGATACTATACTGTGACTTTTTATGGCTGACTATACTATGACTATTCATGCCTTACTATACTATGACGTTTTTATGACTTTTTATGCCTTACTATACTATGATGTTTTTATGAATTTTTATGCTTTACTATACTATGACGTTTGTATGACTTTTTATGCTATACTATACTATGATGTTTTTATGACTTTTCATGCCATACTATATTATAACGTATTTATGACATTTTCATGCCATGAAAATCTTTGACATTTTTATGCCGTTTTGTACTATGAAGTTTTTTGGCCTTTTTTTGTCTTACTGTACTATGACCTTTTTATGACTTTTTATTTACTTCTATGCCTCATTATACTATTACGTGTTTTGACATTTTTACGCCCAGTTAAACTGTGACATTTTTTTTTTCATTTTTATGTATTACTATACTATGACTTTTTTTTCATTTTCATGCCATATTAAACTATGACAATTTTTGACATTTTTATGCCTTACTATAGTATGACTTTTTATACTTTTTATACCTCACTATACTATGACTTTTTATGCCTTACTATACTATGGCTATACATGCCTTAATATACTATGACGTTTTTATGATTTTTTATGCCATGCTATACTATGACGTTTTTATGACATTTTCATGCCATACTATACTATGACTTTTTATGGCTTACTATACTATGACTATTCATGCCTTACTATACTATGTCGTTTTTATGCCATTTTTATGCCATACTATACTATGTCGTTTTTATGACTTTTTATGCCCTACTGTACTATGACCTTTTTATGACTTTTTATGCCTTACTATACTATGTCGTTTTTATGACTTTTCATGCCTTACTATAATATGACTTTTTATGCCTTACTATACTATGTCGTTTTTATGACTTTTCATGCCTTACTATAATATGACTTTTTATGCCTTACTATACTATGTAATTTTACGCCATGTTATACTATGATGTTTTTCGACATTGTTAGGCCTTGCATTAGCAAGTGGTTACATGGTGTAGTGGTTAGGACTCTTGATTTGCAATGACAGGATTGGGGTTCGTATGACTTTTTATGCCTTAATATACTATGACGTTTTTATGACTTTTCATGCCTTACTATTATATGACTTTTCATGCCATATTATACTATGACTTTTTATTATTTACTATACTATGACTATTCATGCCTTACTATACTATGACGTTTTTATGACTTTTTATGCCTTACTATACTATGTCGTTTTTGTGACTTTTTATGCCATACTATACTATGACGTTTTTTTGACTTTTTATGCCATACTATACTATGACTTTTTATGATTTTTTATGCCATGCCATACTATGACGTTTTTATGACATTTTCATGCCATACTATAATATGACTTTTTATGGCTTACTATACTATGACTATTCATGCCTTACTATACTATGTCGTTTTTATGACTTTTTATGCCTTACTGTACTATGACGTTTTTATGACTCTTTATGCCTTACTATAATATGTCGTTTTTATGACTTTTCATACCTTACTATAATATGACTTTTTATGCCTTACTATACCATGTCGTTTTTATGACTTTTTATGCCCTACCATACTATGTAATTTTACGCCATGTTATACTATGATGTTTTTATGACTTTTTATGCCTTACTATACTATGTCGTTTTTGTGACTTTTTATGCCATACTATACTATGACGTTTTTTTGACTTTTTATGCCATACTATACTATGACGTTTTTATGACTTTCTATGCCTTACTATAATATGTCGTTTTTATGACTTTTCATGCCATACTATAATATGACTTTTTATGGCTTACTATACTATGACTATTCATGCCTTACTATACTATGTCGTTTTTATGACTTCTTATGCCTTATGTCGTTTTTATGACTTTTCATGCCTTACTATAAAATGACTTTTTATGCCTTACTATACTATGACTTTTTATGCCTTAATAGAATATGACGTTTTTATGACTTTTCATGCCTTACTATAATATGACTTTTTATGCCTTACTATACTATGTCGTTTTTATGACTTTTTATGCCATACTATACTATGTCGTTTTTATGACTTTTTATCCCATATTATACTATGTCTTTTTTATGACTTTTTATGCCCTACCATACTATGTAATTTTACGCCATGTTATACTATGATGTTTTTCGACATTGTTAGGCCCTGCATTAGCAAGTGGTTACATGGTGTAGTGGTTAGGACTCTTGCTTTGCACTGACAGGATTGGGGTTCGAATCTGGGTTCAGTAGCCCTTCTTTGCCTAAACTGTTACTTTTTTTTTTTTTCATTTTTATGGCCTACTATACTATGACAATATTTCACATTTTTATGCCTTACGATACTATGATGTTTTCAGGCCTTACTGTAGTATGACTTTTTATGCATTTTTATACCTTAATATACTATGACTTTTTATGCCTTACTATACTATGACGTTTTTATGACCTTTTTATGCCTTACTATACTATGACTTTTTCTGCCTTACTTTACTATGACTTTTTATGCCTTACTATACTATGTCGTTTTTATGACCTTTTTATGCCTTACTATACTATGACTTTTTATGCCTTACTATACTATGATGTTTTTATGAATTTTTATGCTTTACTATACTATGACGTTTGTATGACTTTTTATGCCATACTATACTATGATATTTTTATGACTTTTTATGCCAGACTATATTATAACGTATTTATGACATTTTCATGCCATGAAAATCTTTGACATTTTCATGCCGTTTTGTACTATGAAGTTTTTTGGCCTTTTTTTGTCTTACTACACTATGAAGTTCTACGCCTCATTATACTATTACGTGTTTTGACATTTTTACGCCCAGTTAAACTGTGACATTTTTTTTTCATTTTTATGTATTACTATACTATGACTTTTTTTTTCATTTTCATGCCATATTAAACTATGACAATTTTTGACATTTTTATGCCTTACTATACTATAACGTCTTATGCCTTGTTATACTATGATGATTTGTTGTCAATTTATGCCTTGTTATACTCTGACGATTTTTGACAGTTGTTGTGCCTTACTATACTATGACGTTTTCTTTTGGGTTTTTTAGCTTTACTATACTATGATTTTTTTCTTTCTTTCTTTTTTTTTTATGCCTAACTATACTATGATGTGTTTTGACATTTTTGTGCCCTTAATATACAATTACTTTTTTTTTTTTTTTTCTTCATGCCTTACTATACTATGATGTTTTTTTGCTATTTTTATGCATTACTATACTGTGACGTTATACCCCTGTTTTTACTAGCCAACAGCCCTTTTTTGCCCATTTTATACTATGACGTGGTTATATCTTTTACTTCAAAGTCAGAAGGTTCTGGGTTCAAACCCTGTCCCTACAGCTTTTCTATGTGGAATTTGCATGTTGTGCCTGTGAACTGTTATTCCTCCTTCACACTAAATGAAATTAGAAGTTGGTAGTTAAGCGATGCTGATATTGACATTACCTTTTTCCTCCTGGTGATTGTATTTAGTATTCTCATGCTGGACAATCCTTGTAAGTATCATTATTTTTTTTTACCAGAATGGGACCTTGGTAAGCTTGACCTTTGATCACCAAATTCAAAATAGTTCATCTTTGAATCCAAGTGAATTCTTGTGAAAAATTTTGAGAAATTCCCTCCAAGTTTTCCTGAGATATCACATTCATTGATGGATGGGCAACAAGAAGACATAATGCCTCCAGCCCTGAATATCGCAGAGGCATAAAAACAGTATTAGCAGGTATGGTTCATATATTGGGCTGTGGTGGGGCTAATAGCCTGTTCCCTATACAGCCTTCACAATGTCCGTGCAGATTGTTTTGTCAATGCTAAAATGGTAGCCTACAATGTATCATTTGGAATTGGCTGCAGTGCTTTGATTGTAACTGGTTTGCGTCTCAGTTGAATTAATTTGAGTTCCAAACCGAAATGGCAGTGAAACGTTTAAGGTTTCTAAAAGTAGCTCCTTGTCCTGTAGTGGAGCCAGCACTGTGGTTCCTTAAGTCTCATCCTACTTCACAAATGGATTCAACACAAAGCTGCTGGGTGACCAGTGTGGTAGTTGCTGAAAGCAGACCACACACAGGAAAAACCCACTGATGAATTACAGGTACTTACTGTGACAGGCTGTCGACTCCAAGTCACAGGCGGTCTCGGGCTATGCCACCCTCTTAGTGCGCATCTGTGTACAGTAGCCCCATGTGATATTTTTGGTTGTGTGACTCACCCTCATTGCTACAGCAGAAATGGATGCTCTGGCTGCTGCTAATTACATAAATAGTCCAGTTTCAACCACAACTTTGTGCGTAAAGATGGTCACAGACATCAGGATCCTTCTTTGGTAGAAAATAATAGGCTGTGTTTGAGCTGCATGTACCAGAACAGTGTTTATTTATTGCCTTGCTTTAAATTCATAAATAACTGATTAATTCATTGAGTCAGGAATAATGATTTTGAATGTAAAATATCTTTATTCGACCCTCTCAAAATGTGTTTCAATAACAGAAATTGTCATCATGGTGAGTTGGAATACTATACACAAATAGGAATTAATTAGACATTATAATTTTCAAATCAAA
Source organism: Seriola aureovittata (assembly GCF_021018895.1). Classification (NCBI taxonomy): domain Eukaryota; kingdom Metazoa; phylum Chordata; class Actinopteri; order Carangiformes; family Carangidae; genus Seriola; species Seriola aureovittata. The sequence goes on from NC_079372.1 coordinate 17,391,003, forward strand.
ATCAGCATGTCATCGTAATCCATGAAAAGCAACAAGCCTCTTTCAGACTCTGTCCACTTGTCCATGATCAAGCAACTTTATAAATAGACTCATACATTTTTGGGTGTTGATATTTCAACAAGCAGTCATCCATTAGTGAGTCAAAATTGAATCTGAGATGTTAAGTCTGATGTGACAGAACGACAATCATCATACATCATACCAAAAATACATAGAAAGTAATCCATAACAGAAAGGAAAGATTCTGTAGTTAACACATAAAACAAAGATCTCATCAGAAGTACTTGACAAATATCAGTATATCATTCTTTTGTTATACAAAACAAAAACTGATTATTTCTCTTTTTTTTCATGTCAACACATGATAGTCAATGGTATTTTGGCAACACCTGCATTTCAGGAGTTAACAGAAAGTCAACTATTATCATAACATAAGTCACTGGACATTATTCATCTTTGCCCCCTACCCATCCCACCCCAACATTATGTCTTTATACATGATATTGCATGATAAAAACTATGATGAAATCATTGACATATCAATGACATTTACATAGTCAACAAACATCCTGTTTGCTGCTAGAGACCGGAAATGACTTCTCATCGACTGTGTCCTTTTTTATAAGCTTTTCATTCTTTTTCATATCTTTTGATGGTTCAAGACTGAGGTGAATTCAGATTTGGAGTCCAATGACAAACTGAAAATAAAAGAAAGTCAACAGTTTTTTTTTTTTAGCTGTAAATATCAAAAATGTCTCCCCAAATCAAGTTAAATAGTCGGGGAAAACTATTCGTAATTATTTTAGTTTCAGTTTTGTTCGAGTTGAAACTGAATTCACCTCAGACCTGCAGTAAAATCCATCTAGCGTCAGAGCTCAGTCAGAGTATGTAGTCTTTAGTAGAAAAAACTACAGTGTCACTACTTGTTTTGCTGGTTCTGCACCACGTCTGAATTAAATCAAGAGTTCTTAGAGGCACCTGGAGTGGTACAAATATGTGCTCATCGGGGTTAAGGTATTGTCAGTTCCTTGTTAAGGTATTTTTCAGTTCATCGTCAAGTCCTCAGGAACAGAGTGCCCGGAGAGGAGACCAGACCAATGATCACATAGGTAATGATGGTTGGAAGCCTGACATGACCGCTTAGGCCTCAGGGCTTTTTTTTTCCTTTGTTATTTTCTTTTCGTAGATTTGTCATAAAATCTGTCCTGGGCCCGTCAAAGTAATTCCAAATGAGAGATGCACGCTATAGGAGATGTCTAAATCACAATATATACCGCATGAGAGACATTAGCGCCTGCTTTATGCAAACTTTAGATATAAAAAAATCACCATGCTAATGTCTCAGCAAATGCACTGATTTTCTCAAATCATCATGTACATATCAAAGGCAAAAAACATATTTCTTGCTATACCAAATGGATGAGGTCTGTATTTTCTGTTCGAGTTGTTTCTGTCATACTTTTTCAAATGCTTTGCACATTTACTTCAAGGTTAAAGTGAAAGAAACTTTTCTTGAATGAGGGCCCAGCACTCCTACCCTAAGACGGTTGATAGATGTAGGCCAAGGTCTGTGCAGAGCCTGCATGGACAGCATCATTAGATTCAGCATAAGGGCTGTTTTCATATTGTCTTAAAGGCCCAGCTTGGAAAATCAGTGGTAGTAATAGTGCTTTTTCATCCAAAACAAAGACTCTCTGCTAACAAGGTATGCCGTGGAGTGAAGCTTCATTTTGGCGATGACCACATCACAAGAGCATCGTCCCACTTGAGTGTGTGTTTGTTGATCATTTCCATCAAGAGCCTTTTATACAGTACTGTGTACACAGCTTCCTGAGAGTTAGCTAGCTACCGTTCTAAAAAACACACTGCACATCTAGCTATCTGCTCATTGTATGTATATAGCGTAGGGATGCACCGATAACCCATTCAGGAGCCTTCTGAGCCAACATCTGGCTGGAATTAGGTATTTTAAAATATATCAACCCATTCCTCACTTGTAAAATGAAAAGTCAAATTCTTGATTTCTTGCTGTGTAGTTTTGTAAATTTATTTTTGAGATGAATACTTTGACTTGTCCCCGATGAACATGTTAATAGTGCATCCCTACCAGAGTTTAACATGGATTACAGTCAAACGTAATACAGTATAACCAGTCCCTCACCGGACTGTATTTTCCTCGTGATGTAGCCTGTTAAATACAATGCTGTGTGCAGCTGTCTCACAGAACGCAGATCACCTTGTGTGGCTGAATTGCTCAGTGAAATGGATTCAGTTACCTCTCAGGGTTTTACAGTAAGATCGTGCCTTCTCCCCCCAAAACGGGCAAAACGTTTCCAATTTCTCATATGAAACAATTAACCGTGTGCTTTTATTACACAGCTAATTTCATTCCCGCGGTGACTCGACCCAGGTTTGGTGCTTTAGGGAGGCTCAGTTACAGTATGTTGGCCTGAAGTGCTGCTCTGGGAGGGAGGAGAGCCCCACGGTGCTCTGAATTACAGCAGCCCGCTCGCTCTGTCGCACTGTGTAACCGCAACTCGTCACATGCTCGAATCAAACCTAGAGCAATGTCACTGATATCATGACAGTCAGTGTCATTGATGCAGACATATCAAGTGGCTATACAGCCTATAGAAGTCATAACTGTGCTCATGGGTACAGTGGTGAGTCACAGGCCTCATACGAGCAGCGTCAACTCGAGTGAAAAGATGCTCTTGCAGGTATGTTTTCATATTTATGGCGCAGGTGCCAATTTTTTCCTTTAAGGCAGCAACATGTTCATGTGATTGAAAAGAGGAAACACAATTTACAGTATCTCCCTGGTTATGACATGAGTCATCAAAGCAACACATCAGGTTTGTCAGGCCAAATTACAATTTATGTTGCTGGTGTAGCAATGATCATTGTCTTCAATGTGTCAGCAATAATTAATGGCATAACAACCAATGACACCACTGGCATTGTCTCAAGTGCTACATCAAGGTACATTGTTGTTGGGGCAACAGTAATCTGGGTGGTTTTGGTGGCATGTCTGAAAGCTACAGAAATAATACTTTTTTTTTTCTTTTCTTTTTCTTTTTTAACATCTGAGCCCACAACCAGGATAGTAGCTACGGCTGAGGAAACTGAGATCATGCCATCTGCTTTTCTTATTTTATAGGCTGCTTCCAGGATTATTAGTCTCTAGGGGCCTCATGCAAGAATCATTAGTACACTATGAAAATATTTGTTTTGCAATTGCAAATTCATTTAGAAAGTACAACATACAAAATTCACCAGTACCAATTATGATCAGATACTTCAGATCAGTTTTTCTCAATCAAAAGCAATTTAAAGTTTAAATGTGTTGCCCAAATCAATTAAAAGTTCAAAATATAACATCATAACTTGCCAGTTTATTGTGTGGATGGATATAGGTTCATAGGTCTTTTTTTGGATTCGTGATTCTATTCATAATTGTTGGCATGGCAACTTATAGTTGTACAGTTCAGCAGTTGCTCATCTTGCAGCTGCCTCTTTACACAGGTCGCTGTTCAGGGGAACATATCCTGTTCGACAGTGCAACATGAACTACAGCATAATATTCTCTTTCTCATATTCTCTCTATTCTATCCCTTTGCAATAGCAAGATGTTTTTTTAGCAACTTACTTTAGGTCAAACCATTTCTCCTTCATTTCTGCTCTGGTGATGCGACATCGGCTTTGTTTTGGGTCCTTTACATAATGGTATAATAATATAAGAACACTAACTATAAATGGAGGAATCTCTTTTTGATTTTCTTTAGATTTTTCTCGACAACTGCTCATCTGATCGACTTCAACCTTGGCAGGTGTATTGCTGAGGACCCCAGGAAGTGCAGTGTCGACTGTGAAGTTTTTTTTTTGGATGAGTGGTTCTTGAGAAAGCTTCAAACATCAGTTTTCTACGAGTTACTTGATATGATGAAAAAATGAACACAGATAAATGCCATCACTTTAACTGTGATGCCATCATTGCTCCCATTAGGCTACCGGCAGGCACGTTTTGAACAGGCACTGCACCTGTACATATAATTATTATAATAATTATTTACTCTTAGGTAACATTTTTTGTGAATGAGTGGAACAGGCAGCCTTATGTAGCACTGGAAATGGTACTGATTTTGCTAATGATGAAATACACACATCTCTTCACGAACAGGTTGAAATGAGCGATTTACGGCACGTTTGCTGAATCAATCACATGTCAAACCTCACAGAGAAAAAAGTAAGATTTTAAAATCTTCTTGCATGAGGCCCAATATATCTGAATTTGGCCACTTTGCTGTGGGGTTGTGGGTGGTGCTTTGGGAGGACTTGGACTCTTGGCCTCAGTATTTCTATAAAATGTATCTAAGATGGTTGCAAGAATTATATGGTAGGACACCATGTCACAGTATCTTCTCACGACTAATAAAGCGGCAACATTTTGAGGACTCTTTAAGGACTTTCAACTTCATTTTAAGGGGGTATTCGCTCTGATTCTGTCCCACTTATGACTACTGCAAGCAGCAAAGAGGCATATTAGTGACATCACCTTAAGACAATGCAGCACTTGGGGCTTCCCTCTGAGAGAAGGCCGACTCATACAGCCATATTCACACAGTCTTAAGACATTTGTAGAGTAAACTGATCACTGTATGCTGGAACCATAAACTGGAGTAAACTGCACACTGGAAAAAGGGTATTACAAAGTAGAGAACCTAGACATCTAAGTCTGACTTGGACAGCTGCGAGTTCGGTTCAGCAATTTTAATTTGTACTACATACTGCAGGGTGAAATACTACAGTAAAGGGGCTTGTTTTGAGGCTGTGCTGATGCAGGGGAAGCGACTTTTTTCTTTGATCGCACACAATCACTTTGATTCATGGTGCTCTGCTTTTTCTGTGGAATATCCGGCAGAGATATCCATTTTTATTCCCATCCTGTCTATTCCCACTAAAAATCAGTAGTGAGGAGTCATTATAAACACAATGGATTTGCACATACTTCGATGCTCTTCCAGCACGAGGAACACTGAAACCAAGGGTAGAAATACTATACTCGAATGCATTAGAGTCAGATGAGGTTTTGTTGTCGGCTGTTTTCGTCAGCAGTAATGTTATTTACATTGTTCAGTATGTACAGTAGAGAATCTCCCAGAGATGTTAGGTTCTGTAAAGCTGCAATGGGGTACTCCTTTTAAATTCCTCATATTTGAAAGTCCTTAGATGAAGAGCCATACAAGTCCCGGTTGAAGTGTTTTGAATGTTTAATAATGGACTTGCTGCTGTATTGCGAGTCTTGACTCTATCACTGTACGAGGAGTATCAATAATCTGCTTTCTGAAGCTATGAATGTACACGACACACAAACTCAAAGTCATTAAATAGCAAGATTTGAAATTAATCTTCGTAAAATCATAGATGGACAATATGGTTCTTCATCGTAAGGATTGAATTTCTCACACAAATCAAGACTTTAAATAGAGTAAATTTTTTTCTTTTCATCATAAAGGTATTCATTGAGAAAGTTGAGTGTTAAATGCACTGTACAACCTTTTATAATTTTTTTTTTTCCAAAATATAGTTTATCCCAGTGTGTTTTTTTTTTTTTTTTTTTATCTTACAGAATCCTGTACACTTGGTGTCTGCATTGAGATTGGGTGATATCCTGATCATTGGAGAGAAGAGAAGAAGAGAGTAGAAGGAGAGGAGAGAGGGGAGGAAAGCCCGAGATGGATGAAGAGAAGAGGAAAAAAAGAGAAGAGAATAGAAGAGAAGTTGTCCCGTGCTGTCAATACCCTCAGTGAAGACGCTGCACTCCGTACCGTGGCTCTCTTCTGTCCCGGACCTCAATCTGAAGAAAACAAGACAGACAATTCTTCTTTACGGACTTGTGTCATAGACAATGGACACTTAAGAGGTTATAAGTAAGATTTAAAGGAGAAATCCATCAATGTTACACATCAGTATCAGTTTACTAGTCATGGGGAGCACTACCCCACCAGAGTGAGGTCATAGTGATGTCATCAGAATTATCTCAGCTTTGTTAAGTGATTAAATGGTTTACACAAAGTCTGTGCTACAAACTGGAGGCGTGGAGATAAAATGTGCAACAGTGAAACAGGTCCCATGAAAAGCTGTTATAGAGTTGCATCCTGGGAAGGAGAATGAGAAAGTGAAACTAGAAAATTCCAGGGAAATTTTGAGTGCCACGGGGGCTACTGCCGGGATGAGTACATGATTTATTTCCAGTGTTCAAAAGTCACCCTGATCATACTCTGGTTTTGAGAAATGTCTTGATATAAAAGACTCTGATATAAAACAATTTCACATCCCTCCATCATGTATTATGTGGGAAATATCTCATATTCTGTGTTGTTTTTTTTAATAAAACAAGAGGCAACATGTCTTCAAACTGGCATTTAAAGGGTTAAAATCCCGAAAACTAATAAACATTTGATAGGTTTGAGCAGAACTGAAGTGGTTTAAGAGATTTATGCAAAAAAAGCAGAAAAAAATATTGATATATGATGATTTTATAGCATTTTCTTTGTGTGTCCTTTTTTGGACGTGAGGAACCCCAGAGGGTACAAAATGTGTTACCAGTGTATAATAGACCTGTAACAGTAACTGACATTAGATTTTAAAAATATGTCAAAAAAGACACTTTCTTGCAGAAATCCATACCTTGAGCTGTAACACAGCCAAAATGATCAGCAAATCAAAAAAGAAAAGTGAAGAAAATGTCCAAAAAAGGACAGAGGGACCGAGGGTTAATAAATCCCATGAACCGCTATTTAAATTACCACTATTATGTTTTTTTCTGTGCTAAATTTAACATTACTGGGGAGGAGAGCAACGCGACTAGAAGTGACAGCGAGAGAGGGCTAGTAGCTTCTCCTCTCCTCTGTCTCAGCGGAGACCGTCACAACTTCATTCACTCTTTTAACAAAACAAAAAAAAAAGCAACGAAGGAAGCAGTAAATGGACTTACATATTTAAGACCTAACTAAATGTAATTTAAGACCTAACATGCGGCTAATGTAAAGCTAGCGGAGCTTGGAGAGTTGGTTATCTGGTTGCTAGGCGCACGCACGCACGCACACAGGTCAGGAGCTGCCGTTGCCATGGCAATGTGAAAATCTGCCCAGAATTTGGCTTCTACATGGCTTCAAACAACTGCAAATTATGAGAAAACCGTTACTTCTTTTCATAAACCGAAAAGACCGTGCCAGACACTGAAGCCAGAAGTTTCAACAGTCTCTATTTTATTCAGATATTCCTTAAAAAGAGTGCGTAAGCTCAGTGCGAAGACAGAGTGAGATTCTTTTGAAAAAAAAAGACGATTACATTAGGTGTCAATGAGAGTGAGACAGGTATTGCTGCCGGACTCGGCACCCCCGTTTAAATTTTGTGCAGACCCTGCCTGTCAAAGTTACATTTTATGAATCCCAACAACTATGTCTACATTTTCAGAAAGAATTATTTGTCTCCTTTTTACGGTTTGGCCGTGAGCTCGAGTTAAAAATAAAAATAAAGGTTATTTTTTACTGCTTCACGCACTCTAGCCAACTGACGCTTTCACTCTAACTTTGAAGAAAAAGTGATTTGCACTCCTCCTTTGAGTGCTCACAGTTAGAAAAGTTTACATGTTATGTAAAAACAGTTCCTGTCTTTTTGAGAGAGCAGAAGTTTTCCTCCGTTTTATAGTTTGAATCACATTTCTACGTGCAGGTATGAGAGAGCTGGGTGACTCAGAAAAAAGGTGCAATTTTGTCGAAAAAAGGTGGGTTTCTAAAGAAAATTCCAATGCATTTCTAATGCATTATTTATTCCCAGTTTTTTGGGAATAACTTTGGGAAAAATTGGAATTTTAACACCAAAAGTCATAGCACCCCTTGCGGGATCAAGACGCACGTTTTGATGTATATATTACCGGGGTTTTCTCAAAGCTGCGGGACGAGTTACACGCCGAAATTTGGCGGAAGAATAATAAACCCGAAACAGAAGATTAATAGATGCCTCAGGGCTCTGCTCCGAGGCACTCCTCTCAGCTATTCTAGCTGTAGAGGAGTGCCTCGGAGCTGAGCACCCGTGGCACTAATGATCATAAATCTCTGCCCTCAACATGTTCTGCTGTTTTGTGGACAGGGGAAGTTAGCTGTGCCACGCCAGGGACAACCACAAAATGTGGAGAGAAAGTTTCAGACTTCAAACACCAACTTCTGGCTAACGAAGACACTTCAAGTGACTATAAGAGGCACATGAGAGACAGATTAATGTATAATATCATCTGTGTTTTCTTTCCCCAAATACCTACAATGAAAGCAATTCTGCTTATTTTAACAGAATAAAAATAAATTTGAACCAATTAGCATACTTTAGTCATTAATTAGTTCAGTTTTTTAAGTCCAATACTTATCTGTAAAATGGATGGGTGCTGTTAAAATAAAATCAGCATGACAGCATATCATAATTTGAGAAACCACTGCACTGGAGAAATCTTTCAAGATACAGGTATTAGGGAAGACTGGGGACAGTTGCAACACTTTTTGCATTTTTCTCTGTTATTCAGACACTATTTGTTAAAATGAGCAAGTATGGTTCCATCTGTACTGATATGGGACAAAATTAGCCGCATATATGTTATATAGTGGTTATTTTGATCTAAAAATCCTGTTGTATGGTCTGTTTTGATTTGGCTGTGTAGCTTGGGGACGGTTACAGCAATTTGTTGCAACCATCCCCTCATCAGAACATCATGTGCTAGACACACACTGCCGCTTAAAAGGAAGTCACCACGCATCCTGTTGGTGTTTGATAGGCCTGCTGATCAGTTCCGCCGTCCGCTAATAAGCTAATGTGACTGGGCCTTGCTTTTAGCTGCACAATGCTCGAAAGCTAACGAGGCTTTACGCAGGCAATGTGTTATGTATTCCTCAAACATAATGCACATGAAATGTATAGAGCAAAAGTGGACTTACCCTTGACACAGCAAAATCTGCAAGGACAGAGAAGAACAAAAGTGTTGTCATATTCACAGTGAGGCAAGACCAGAAAAAGTGCATGTTTGTGCAAAACATGAATATGCTTATGTAAGTATGAGTTCAGCATTACTGGTCAAAAAATACATTTTTTGCAACCTATGTCCAGTTTATGTCCACACTTTGTTTGTATATTAGTAACACAGGTCATACTCTACATATGTTGATATAAACCCCTATATTTGTCTTATTATTGGCCTAATACTGATGTAGTCTTTCCCCATAGAAAGTTTCCTTTTTCACCTTTCACCTTATATGGACAACAGCTGCTTTCATGCTCTGTCCATAGGTTGTCACTCAGTTTTGTTCTCAGTCGGCATAAAGAAGCTAAAAGGGACATTTATTTCTATGACGGAAATGTGAGCAGAAAAAAAGAAGAAACTTCACACAGCTGATGGAGAATCAGATGCGTTAAATGTGTAAAATCACTGAGACTGTCAGTGAGGTTAATCAGATAAGAACAGAAAAGACACGCCCACACTCTGGAATATCTCCAGTTACCATGGAAACCATCATGGAGATAGACCATCGGAGAACCGAGACATCTTATGTCACTTTTCTCTCTCTTTATCTCTTGGTCTCCTCCTCTCAATCCTCTCTCCTTTACTCAATCTTGTTCTCTATCTGTCTGTATATCTCTCACACTCTCAGTCTACTATGTCTTATGTCATAGATCTCCATCTTTCTCTTTTTCTCTCTGCCTCTCTCTCACCCTCTCGCTCTTGTACCTGTCTGTGTTGTTGTACATTGGGTTTATGGAGTCAAATCAAACACACAATCCTTATGTAAGGAGACTTTTTATTGTTTTGCACTGTATCTTTTACTCTGGCCCTTCCACCGCCTTTTTTTTCTGCCGTTCCTCTCCTCCGCTTCCTCTCTTTTCATACAGCTGAAACAATGCGATTCAACTGTCCTGATGCAACATCATGCAAACTGTCAGAAACCCTCTGGAGGACACTCTCCCACTCTTGAATACAGCACTGAAAGCAATTTGGCTGAAGTTACAGTGGTCAGGTTGGAGTGTAGTCATTTTTCAACTGGGATAATCTTGTTCATGTTAATGGCCTCACATCTAAGGCCCACAAAATGAGAGTTGGAGGAAGACTGACTGGCTAACCCCCGCTTAGAGGCACTGCATTACTGTATTATACACTTTGCCATTTTTTATTTTCGTTATATTGCTATTCAGGTTTATGGTAATGTGGTATTAAAGCCTTACCATGTTAATTTAGATTGGATACAAGCAGCCAATAGTTGTATAATTTTGCAAAACATCATTATCTTTCGATGGATCAGATTTGGTCTATTCTTTCCACTTTATCATATGTCCATTAAAACAAACAATAAAAGCAAAATCCAGGTTAATAAACCCCTCCCCTGAACAACTTTAGTGAGTATAATTAGATATTTGGCAGGTCAGTCAAGCAGTGAGGCTGTAGTTAGAGTAAAGGTGCTTTCAGAGGTTGCGGGGGCCATTGGTGCCTCCATTGTTTTGAATGTAAAACGGAACTGGGCAAAGAGAGGGAGGGCGGTTGCCGCCATCAGAGTTTATGATGGTTCAACTTTTTTCTACTTGTTGCCGTGGCAACCACAGAAACTACAACGACTAGAAGTGAATGATACAGGAGCTGATTCAAAAGGTATCTGAGTTCACTGTGTGATACACCTCTGCGTAAGCACAGAATAGACAGAATAGTGCAGTGAGAGTAAGAGCAACATCAACTTCAAAATCTGATTATTTGGCCGCAGATAATAATAACAATAACCATAACCATAACCATAACCATAACCATAATAATAACAATGTTTATAATGCTACATAGCAAAACTAGCTATATTAATCAAGTAACAATGCTAACTAGTTTCCCCAATTCAAAATGCAATCCACTCTGTGTGATGAGATTATTTTACCAAGAGAGCAAAATGAAACTTCTGGCCCAACATATGCCTGGGTCTTCGGCCCAATTCTGGCCCATATATGTCCACTTCTGGGCAGTTTGCAGCTGTTATCCTCTGAACAGCCAGAGCATTTTCTGTGTGTGTGCTACAATCGGTCCAGATGTGGAAGCAGCATCAGGCCGTAGAACCAGGCGTGTACTGGATCAGAAGAAAAGGCTGGTAGGATCGGGCGTAGCTCTGCTACAGAGAGCACCAGTGTTGTCAATCAGAGGCTCGCTGTCTGAAAGCAACTCAATACTCTGTCTCAACATACACCACATCTTTGGAGGGTGGTGTCTTTTGCCTTTAAGCCAAAAACCAAAAGCCAAACAGTAAGGAATGTTTTTTGTTTTGCTGGCTACACAGAAAACTAACATTACTCTCCTAGACAGCATTTCATTAGCTAACTTCATTATTGTTTGAGGTAAGGTTTCAAAAAGCCCCGTTCAGGACTGGGAGCCAATTCGCTGCTGGCATTAAATCCGAATTTAGGGTAAAATTAGATAATTAGGGTAAAATTTAAATTTGTAAGCATTGTATTTCATTGTCCCTTTACTTACCTTTGCTGTCTGTCTGCAGATCATCAAGATAGAAATCCGTCTGCCGGTTGCCCAGGACGAAGGCCAGGAAGGAGAGGATGAGGGCGTCCAAGATGCCCATGATGGCCAGCATATATGCCCAGCGTACAGAGCAATCGCCCAGGGAGTATTTCCCTGTCTGCTCCCCGCACATGTCCCGGATCACCTCAGCGTCCCATCCGTCAGGGAAGATCATGCAACCAAGCACCAGGCACACTCCTGCAGGAGGACAAAGAAGAGCAGAGAAGCAGGCTTAAGGTGAGGAGTGGGACAGGTGGGGTATAAATGCAGAGTTTTGAAGGGAACGAGGAGAGAGTACAAGGGAGAGGAAGGATGATGTGAAGACTGAGGACAAAGAAAAAGGGCACAAGTGAGAGATTCCAAAGAACAGAAGGAAGAGATGAGAAACTGAGGTGGGGAAAAAGAGAGAAGTAACAGGGAAGAGAAAATTTTGAAGCTAGATTTTAATGAACTAATAGCAACAAAAAGTATCACACTGATGGCCTTAAATTGCAGCAAAAGCAAAACTCTTTAAAGAATTTTAACATCATCACCCAGAAGTCCTGTAAGATGACACCAGTAATCTGTACAGAGTGAGTGAATGTTTACAAAGTTAGTCGGTCTGCTTTATACCAAAGGATACCAAAACCAAGCAGAGAGGCTTAAGATCTCATACTGAGTCCAGCTTTTTCCTTCATGTCCTTTGATAGTGATAACGCAGCTACTTTTGTCAGTGCATGTAAGTGAGATCCGTGTCCTTTACTAAAACACACCATGTTTCTAGGCTGCATTGCACTGTTATTGAAGAAATTCATATCTGTGCTCCTTCCACAATAGATTTAATGGAAACTCTTCTCTGCTCAACCAGTAAACAATAATCCATAAAAACAAGGGGCATCTACTTATCTTAACAATACCAACGCATGCTGAGCTGAATTTTACCTTTAGTTTTGATTCTTTGCCTTTGATTCTTTTGGCAAAATTTAAGATGGATCTAGTGGCTTTACAGGCAGACCAAACTTCTCTCCCAATAAGCCTGTGTATATTCTCATTTGTCCAGGTCATAGTATCCTAAAGGAGTTTTTTAAATCGAAACAACTGGACTAGGTTGTTTGTCTGTGAAGACGTTTCACCTCTCATCCAAGAGGCTTCATCAGTTCGTGTACGCATCTGACCAGGCTAGGACTGGTCCTTCTCTCCCAATATTTCTCAGTGAATGTGCTCTCATGTGGCTGTGGCGCCAGGATCTGAGCCTCTCTTCTGATTGGCTGACTGTTTTCTGAATGATTGAATAAAAAAATTGCAGATTTCAAGCAAACACTCAGAGAAATCAAATCCTGCAAGGTTGGACACTGGGTCCAGGTGGGCGGGGCTTGGGGCATGGCTGAGAGTGGTGACTGCTTTGTTGTGACATCACAAACTTATATAAGTCCTGACGGCTCATTTCAAGGCTCAGTTTCTGAATACAGGCTGTGTGCATTTCTCTGTGGACTGAGCACTTTGATACTTTCACAGTATTAATATTGAACCTAGCCCTGCTTTGTAATAAAAAAAAGACATGGAAATCGCACTTTATACAATATTGGACCTTTCAGCACTGCTGATGTGAGCAGAATTTAGACACCTGAGTAAAGGTGTTAATAGTGAGACAGTGGAAAGATGGAGTAACATGCACACCCTGTATACATTATTCCACCTTGAGACAATTGGGAGAGGGAAGCAGTTTAAAACATGCAGAACCTGTTTGGACTCACACTTGCAAACAAATGTGAGTATGTGCAACATACACACGGTGCAAAGCCCTCTGGGGAAATCCATACATGCAATTTCAACACTACAACAAAAGTGGTAATCTATACTTTACACCTATGCTCATTTATCAAAGTGAGCATCCCTGGGGAGCTGATTGTGCCATATTCCTTGCTCACCAGTGCTTTTTAAATAGCAGTCAGTCTGTGCCTGAGGGGCTGTAAGTAAAGCAGTGGGCTCCTCTGGGAGATGGGGAACATACATGGCAGGCATCACACTGAATCCTCATTCCAGACCAGACATGTCTTTTCCACAAGCAACATCACTTGTGATACACATGAAAAGTCACATAGATTTGGCTAAGTCGGTGATTATTACGCTTCAGTCCAATAAATGTTCAAAAGATTCAATGTCTGGAGCTCAATTGGTGTGCAATTGTGAATATTTTAAGTGCCGTATGTGTAGTGAAGGATGCTGGGCAGCAGTCAAATACAGTAGCTGCTATGTGGAGCGAGGTGTACAGTAACACAGAGGATAATAACATAGGGCTTTCAGTAAATTCTGCTGATGTGCTGCTGAACACATGAAGCCGGATCCTTGCTGTTAGCATCCATGCCTCAAAGGTCAACAACGAGTTTAGACACACAACAGATAGATACATCACTCCTGATTCATCTTTTGCATCCATACAAAGATTCTTAAAATATTTCATTAGCTGATGCATTCATTAAAGTCCAACTGGGAGATACATCAGAAATGCTCTTTTTGCCTGTAAGCCTCTGAGTGGGCGGGACTGTGTCTGTGTTTGAATGACAGCTGAGCCTTCAGGCGCACCGAGACACAATATAAACAAACTCTGTGTAACTGGAGCTTACTACCTGAGGATAAACAACATCCTGTCTGACATTTGCAGACATGTTTTTAAGTGGTTTTTAGTGTGATAATTATCAAACTGATGTTAGCAGCATGCTTTTTCTGACCATGGATGTGTGTTTGGAAGCTTTCTCAGTAAGTCAAGCTGCAGGAATACAGTATAGGGAAGTTAAAGCGTCCAGGGACTGCTCGTCTTTTAGGCTACAAGAGCACATACAGGTCAGGCTAATAGGATGACCGGGTACCGAGTGGAAATAAAGCAGTTCTTGCTTCATTATCCTTGTGTAAAATCAAGCATGAGGGTTTTTATAGGGCTGAACAGTCTCATCATGTGGTGCACACAGCTACGGTAAGCCCCGAGGGAAAACATGAATCAGTCCATCACCACCTGCGCTGCTTAAAGCTAAACTTTGTTGTCAAGTTAGTTTGGCACACTGTTTAACATTGTAACGCTTCAATTTTCAATTGCTGGCGGAAGCTTAGTGGGTGGGGGAAGGTGAGAACATTTGTGAGTGTCGCACTGTGAGGCTGCGAGTATTGCAGTGTACACCAGTGCAGATCTGTTACTACCAAACGTGAAAAAGTAGAAGAGATTTGTTCTGTAACTTTGTTTTTTTTTTTAAACCAACACTGAAGAGAAAGACATGTGTCCACGTTTCGAAGTCTGACTCAGCTTGTTTTGTGTTAGCTAGCTGCAGTGTGTTAGTTTCACCATCAACCAATGATAGCTGGTGACTATATGCAAACTTAAGTGAAATGATTCGATGGAATTTTATTTTATTTTTTAAACTGTGCTTTTAAGGGTCCCATATTTAACACTTTTCTGGTGCTTCTTTTTGATATCAATAAAAAGATATATTTGTGGTTGTAAGAACCAAAAGACATCTCAATGTAGTTTTACATCTGCGCTCTCTGGAGCTCTAGCAACAACAGGTCACTGAAACAATCAGAAGAGAGGCTTTGAGTCTCTTCTGACTGAGGTAAAACACTCAGAGAAACCAAATCCTGCAAGGTTGGATGGTGGGTCCAGGTGGGCGGGGCTTGGGGCATGGCTGAGAGTGCAGACTGCTTTGTTATGACATCACAAAGTTACAGGAAGTCCTGATGGCTCGTTTTAAGGGTCAGTTTCTGAATACAGGCTGTGTGCATTTCTCTGTGGACTGAGCACTTTGATACTTTCACAGTATTAATATAGAACCTAGACCTGCTTGATAATCAAAAAAGATACGATAATCTACCTTTATATAATATGGGACCTAGTAAATATAAAAACAGGCAGGAAATACATAGGGAGGGAAATGTATGACAAAAACCCCATGATAAATTGGATACGGGATGTTACAGTGATGTGGTGAGCATCATATCCATGTATTTTATTTTCTAAACAGAGATTACAGGACTCTGTGGAGCAGATCTTTATTCTGTAGCAAAAAATGAACACGCAATTTAATTTTAGCCTGACTTTAAAACACGAGTGGATTTCAACAAAGTGCAGAACTGCAAGAGAATATTATGCTTGTAAGGTTTGAAGATGATGCATCTGAGTGTATTAAAGTGAGGCCCATTAGTCATATGGTTGAACCTTGTCACATTAGCAATTCCCTCTGAAGACCCCTTGCTTCACCTTCTAGCCATCCATCATGAGAAAATGGTGGGTGGTGAACTCATAGCAACAGATGAGGGGAGGATATGAGATTAGTCACCACCTCTCTGTGTAAAACTGGAAACCATGCAAATATGAGGAGTCTCATTTCAAGCCGAGATGTACACCATTTGAAAATGTGACCGCTCCTCTGACAAAATAATTGCAGGCATAATGAGAGAATGTAATGAGAAAGAATATAATTACGATAATACAGTAAGTAATGAGAGAATGGAAGCAATGGAAGAAATCATCGTGGGAAATCATCATGTTATTAGCTTGTTTTATGACCTTTATACAAGATATTAACATAGAAGAGAGATGATAAAATCATTAACTGAGTAATGAGTGTCAGGTAACATGTTTTATGGATTTTTGATGAATGGTTCCCCATCTGGCATGACACTCATCCAGAGTTATTGAATGTGGGCTTTTTGAAAATGTGGATGCAGAGCAACTGGAAGAATCCTGATGGGTGAAATACATCAGCCTCATGGCATCTCATTAACCAATCATTTTTCTTTGTAGTGAATGTTATTAACTTGTTTTTTAAACTCTACAGTTTATGTGCTGAAGCTAACACCAATATTGTTTTGTGTTGTGAACAATTAAAGTCACAATTTTTTGATTTAACCATTTTGAGATGAAATTAAGTCCATTACTTAATATTAATCATATTATTTTAGATGAAGGCAAATGACGGTTAATTACAAGGCAAGTTTAATTTTCGTAGCTTCTGGTATTGGTTCAAATTCGCTGCTGATTGTCTGACTGCGGTGCAGAATGCTGTGTATTTCATAGGTTTACAAAACATGGACATATTTTTTTCTTTTCGGTCACAAACTTGCCTGCTGACAGGCGTTGCGTCGTTGAGGTTTAGGAGTTACACACAAATCACTTTGCTGACTCAAATGATTTTTCTTCAGTTCAAAAATTCGTTGTCTGTAATTTGTTCACTTGCATCATAATTCAAATGCACTTCAGTACGTACAACACTAGGTGCACACGTCACCATTCAAATGCACTGCAGTACATGTACCACTGAGCAAATACATCAACATTAGTAACTCTGTGGTCTTATAACTGGATTGCGACTGTCCTCAGTTCCGTAGTAGGTTCAACTGGTTGTTAGCTGTTATACTCAGTTCGGCACAGTACAAAGCCAGGTCCGTACAAGCTCTGCTTATTTGGTTAATGGGTCAGATTTATCACATCACAATTTCTTCCGTCTTTCTCATTCTCTTATTAAACCTTTAACCAGGAAATAATCATGCCTGAGCTGACAACAGTGCTCTCAGTGAAAAGGAGCTCCAATGCTAAAAGCTACTGACTCAGTGCAGTTGGTTCAGTTTGAAGGTTTGGTGTTAAAGATACATTGGTACATGTGCTGAATGCCTCCAGCCTGCTTCTAAGAAAGCCCTATGATTACCCATAACACCCTTCTCTGGGTAGATTCCCAGATAAGTCTATCTTCAAAGAACTGTAATTTTCAGCCTTATAAGCCATTTTGACATCCACAGTTTTATTTTTGAGATTAAAAAATTAGAAATTTAACAATATGGATGTGTAGCATATTGGAGAAAAACCATATGATGGTAATGTCCATCTGACATGACCTCTCCTCCATCTGCCTCTCCCCTTCATCTTAAACTCAAGTGTTTAAATGATCACCAGCGGACTAAAAATAACCCCCACCTTCCCACAACCCAAGAAAAGCCCCTTTGAAGTTGTTGGGGTTTTTCCTCTTCCTTCCTCCCCTCCACTGTCTCAAGACACTGCATTCTGAACTTGGAGGGGAGGAACTTCAAAGGCGGCAAGCAGAGGGATCAAACAGAGAGAGAGGATGGGAGGGAGCGAAGAGAGATGGCGAGCGCTGAGGAATGAAAGAGGGAAAACGAGTCGTACGAAAGGGGGAGAAAGAAAGCAGGACGACTACTGCTGCTCCACTCCATTATGTCATTTTTTTTTTCTCATCTCAGTTCATCACTTCTTGTCATTTCTTTTCATCGCAGCGTTCGCAGCCCATCAGCTGTTGGAAACAAGGCATCAAAGCATATCAAGCTAATGAAAACACTTGGAAATGTGTCGCCAAGACACATCTGTGATCCAGCTAGTTAAATTTACTGTGAACCAATTTATTTATAGCGCCCTAAAGATATTTATAGGCTTATTGCATAACAATTTTGTCAGACTTTCTTATCTACATGTCCACACAGAACAATTTTTTCTTCATTTTAGACAAACAGCAAAAATAGATTATATAAGAGCTCTAAAAATACCATCAGTGTGCTATATATAAGTGTGTGTGTGTGAAGTATTTTTGATGGAAGCTGCTCCAGGCGCCACAATATTCCTCCTGAGAAGCTCGACTGTGTGTTAGCTGTGTACATGGACATGGCGCCATCCAGCACTGTGCCATGTGCTCTGACTGAGTTACTATATGGTACTATACAGTCTATGCTTGAGGTTTTCTAATAAGTGCACATGCATATCAATACACAGAAAACACCACTTCCTCTCAAATGCAGATTCATGCAAATGCACAATCTGAATGACCCACTCCAATCAAGATAAACAAACATCCATATTGTTGTCCCCGTGCTGCTGCTGCAAACCAAAAGCAGGGAACCAACAACAGCTCCTCTGCTCATGCCAGTGTGAAAAACTAATGTTAGCTGAGGCAAGAATAAAGTGGTGACATCATCATTACATTTATTTATTTTTTTGTACAGAGTCATAAGCTGTGTCCAGTGTCTGTGTTTGCTGCCAGCTGGACTGTGTTATCTTTATTCTATTGTGACTGTGAGATGTGAAAACTAAAGATCCGACACAACATGTCAGTGATTAAACAAAATGACGATGACCCATAAGTGTCTGTGGCTTCGTCCTCACAACTACGTTCTCATTTTAAAACATTTTCAAGCTAAAGCGACCTCTCTCCAGACGACCGTTTTAGCCCTCTGTCAGCGTCGTTATTTCAAAAGGTTTCCGTTTTTGCCCGTCCAGACTACGACACAACCCTGAAGTTTTCAAAATAAAACATTGCCAGCAGCGTTTCCAAAAGACTCAGTTTTAGGAACTTGAAAACTCTGGTGCTAGTGTGGACGCCCAGGTGATGCGTTTTAAAACATGTTTGTGGGCTGTCGCATGTATCTCACTTTACAGTTCCTTTTATATTGAACTGTTATAGTGTTTATAATATTGGGGATGAGGGACTGCCCCCTGGACTTTTATTATTAATGCTGAATGCTAACTTGTAGTAACAGTGTCACATGGAGAGATGAGTCTAAGTCAGCAAAGTCATTTTAACCATTTTAACATAACCAAGTTGTGTTTGTGCCTAAACCTAACCAAACCTAAACTGTGGCACTGTCACACTATAAAAGTGAAACCCAGGTTTCAAAAGGTGCTTTGTAAAGTTTCCTGTGATTGTGGTGTCAGGTCAGAAAGTCCGTCTACAAACAATGTTTTTTTTATTAGCTAACCTTAGCCACCGTGAACAACTGGTCATATCAGACCAAGAGAACCTGTAGCAACAAAACTCCTGAGAGTACTGAATTGAATGATGGTACGTCTTATTGCTTATCAATTCAACTATTAAACTAAACCATGATTCACTAATAATTTTTGTGCCTAATGTAGCGTCAAGGTGAAGTGTCGTTGCTGGGATACCTGCAGTTTCATAAACCTTATCCAGTGAACATTATTATCTTATTCAGTTTTAGAAACTACCCCAACCCTTCTCAAAGTCAAAACTTCAAAATGGTGAAGTCATCCTTGAAGTCTAAAAGCTAACATCGAGGCTGTATTTATAATCAAATGTAACCTCCCGTAGGTAGTTCAAACCGCTGACCCCGGTGTGGAAGCGAGTGGAAAGGTGTGAACATGACTGCATTAGGAAATCACTGTGCCGAGGCTGTAATGTAATAAAGCTGTCTAAGGGCTGCTCTTCCCTCTGCTGCTGCGTCTAGACCTTGGCCTGCTGTCCTCCATCTATCTAATGGACGGCCACCTCGCTGATGTACAGAGCTTTTATTGGAGTTAGGATCAAGTTGTGTGTGTGCGTGTGTGAGTGTGTGTATTGCTGAGGGGGCACTTTACAAGATGTTGCTGCCGCCAGGGTTCACTGGCCCACTTGGCGTGGAGCTTTCCCTCTTTTCTTTCATTCCCTCTTTACGCTCTTTCACTCTGACAAGCTAGAGTAAACTCTGTGCTTTTTTTTTTTTTTATGTAGCTCATCATTTACTAATTATATTTGGGGAATGTAAGGTGAGCATCAAACTCTCTCCTGGTAACATCTTACTATTTATACAAATTTTCCAAATTATTGCCTAAATCGTTAAAGGTGACGCCTTGACCAAACTTATTTTCTAGGGATTTAAAGCCCAACCTCCCCTTCTCTCCTCCATTCTTTCTTTTACTCTTCCTTTATCTTGTCCTCACTCATCCCTGTGTCCTTCACCGGCTGAGGAGGAAGTTGCTGGCACGAGGCCTAAATCTGGAAAGAGGATTGGCAGGCGTACAGAGGCTTGCACATAACCATATAATGTGTCATCACACAAGTCCAACCACCGTTTTTCATTGAGCAATGCGAAGCAGTTTTGTGATATACTGAGGGATCAGTGAGCGGTCCCCTTTGGCAATCCATCTAATTCATAATTAGAGGAGGAGTATCTCACTGAACCAGGCACTGGTACTGAAACTACACTTTACTAAACCTTACCACACTGGATTGCAGTGTTGTTTTTCAGCTTTTTATCACTGTCAAATACACAGTGTACGGTCTTACAGTATTTGTGGTTTGATAACATCAACCACAGAGTTTTCCTCTGAGTAGGATAAGTAGGGAAAGTTATGTGAAAATTTAAGGCATTAAGTACAAATCTACAATAATCCTACAATTACACACAGATTAATTTGAATATTGAATAGACGCTAAATTGCCTTTACGGGAAGTCCAACAGCAGAATATCCCACTTATAAATTTGTAGCCATGGCGATGAGACGTGTTCAGCGTGAATCCTTGCAAGAAATTAAAGCTTAATTTCCTCTACGGGTAACAGCAAGGAGGAGAACTCTATTTTTGCAAGTTGACACAGTAAAAGCTGGGTTGGTGAAGTTTTATAAATGATACTCTGACGTCCCGTTCCCCTGAAGGCAGCATGCTACAAAAAGCTGACAGAAACACTGAAGTAAAGAGCTGTTGCTATGGAAATGACACATGGTCTCAGCCTGTCACATAGGTGTAAACTGGCAGGTGTTAATGCTGCAGACCACATTCTTTGCAAGTAGTTGTAAGTTTCAACTTGTCTCCTCATGACTCTTTGGTCTAAACGTGCCTCAAACAAACGCCCCCCAAGACCACCTAAACAATACCTAATGTTCTCTGAACGCCTCGACTGAGAAACACTCTTCTTACCCTCAACAGTCCTCAGGATGAACTGTCATAAGCTTTTATATGGACTATTTCTTTGGTAGAAATGCCAGTGAAAATGTTTTACAGTGAGGTCGATTATTCATAGTTATGCAACTGATATCAATTCAATCAAAAACACATGTAAGTGAACCGACTTTTTATCAGGCTAAAGACCGCAGCGACATAAAGGTTGGACCCCCGCAGGTCTGTCTGTCTTTTCACTGTACAGCAACACAACAAATGCTGGCAGGCGCTTAAAGATAATCAGCAAAGTCCCTAAAATATAAAACCTAAATCACTGTTTCACTTAATTAATAGAAAAAATAAATGCATCCAAATGGCACCTGGTCAAAGCAGCAGAACTAAAGGAGTGAACAACTGAATAAACAGCTCAGTACAATACATGCATGAGTGAGAACACCATTGATCACAATTTGATCATGATAAAGCTATGATGAGAAATATAGCTTGTTTGACAGTCTGAAAAAAGCCAAATATCAAGTCTGATGTACTGCAAAATAATGAACAATATATCCTTTTGAAATGGAGGTACATATGTAAATCCTATTACACATTAATGAGAAGCATGGATGATGTATAGTAGAGACATTTTCAATCTTTCCTCATACTGACACATCTTATCTACAGTCTCCCTGCTGCTTTCTCTCTCTCTCACACACATACAGAGTGACAATGCTGAGAAGGGTCAAAGGAATCCATTATTCAGCTGTCAGGATATTTTTAGAAACACCCCGGTGACTTTGGAATTATTTATTAAGCCCCTAATAATTAAAACATGTACATGGGGTTGGGGAAAGCCGGCCAGAAATCTCAGAGAGAGAGAAGGCGAGAGAAAGAGAGATAGAGAGAGAGAGAAAGACAGAGGCAGGGATATCCCCCAGGGAGACTCTTCTCTTTCTCTCTTCTTCTGTACTTCTATATTTATCTCGACCACTGCAGCATCTATTTAGCTCCTGCTCGAAACACATGCACGTGGGTGCATTTATCTACATACGTACACTGGCACTACCGTACAAACCAAGCTATACACATGCACACACACAAACACGCACATGGTCTTTACGCATTTACTAGTGAAGCAAAAAAAAAAAAAACTGTGGCTCCAGAGAAGAGAGAGAAAACATTCTCATTAATAATGCAGCTCTCACACCATCATACACACATTTACCCGCTGTCTTACATGCTCACGTGAACGGATGCGTGTGGCCCCGCAGACACACATGCAGATACACAACCGCTCACACACACACACACACACACACACACACACACACACACACACACACACACACACACACACACACACAAAAGAAGGAGCATATCATCAGCATACACACACAAACTCATTCACGTACCGTTTCACTAATTCTCGTTCTGTCTCTCCCTCCTTCACACACACACACACACACACACACACACTTTCTGCTCTTTCTGTTCCTCTCCTTCTTTCCCCGTCGCTCCTTCTTTACCTCACACTATTTGTAGAACAAAAATGGACAACAAAGAAAAACAACCACTGTCTGTGTGTGCATGTGGGAAAGAGCAAGAGAGCTACAAAACACAGAGCAAGAACAAAAAAAAAAAAAAACTGGACTGGCCTCACCAGAAAGTGACCGCGTTGGTCGTTCATGCAGACAGACAAAGGGTGACATTATTAGCGAATGCTAGCCCAGTATCCCTTGGAATTATGTTCATATTGGAGGAATCCACTCTAAGCTGTTTACATCCACTGCTAACATTCAGTGGCAATGCAGAAAATGTTTCCTATATGCAGCGAGGCAGAAAGTAAGAGTAGAGTTTCTGTTCTGTCACAGACCTGTGATCAACATTTATGTTTTATTATGCCACAGACATTTTGCCCATTGCCAATACTGTACGCAATGCAGCCTGAGACTGTATTAAAAATCCCATATTGTTCAGTTTTCCAATGTTTTATCTGAAGTGTTGATCCATAAGAAGATATATTTGTGGTTTTAAGAACCAAAAACCATCTCAATGTAGTTTTACATCTCCTCTCTCAGGCTTCTCTCTGGAGCTTTAGCAACAGCAGGTCAGTGAGCCAATCAGAAGAGAGGCTCAGAGCCTGACTGTTTTCTGAGTGGTCGAATAAAAATATAGCAGATTTCAGGTAAACACTGGATCGTGGGTCCGGGGCTTGGGGCGTGGCTAATGGGTGGGGACTGCTTTGTTGTGACATCACAAAGTTACAGAAGTCCTGACGGCTCGTTTAAAGGCTCAGTTCCTGAATACAGGCTGTGTGCATTTCTCTGTGGACTGAGCACTTTGATACTTTCACAGTATCAATACAGAACCTAGACCTGCTTTATAATCAGGAGAGACATGGTGATCTCACTTCATACAATATGGAACATTTATGTCAAAATTAGCATGTCATTTGGTGAACACATGTATTGTAGGCACCCTATTATTCCCTTTGAGTCCAAACCTTATCTTTTAAGTTTTATTTCCGAAAAAAGGTCAGAGTCCAGGGTTTAACGTAAGACTTTAATGTGTTAGCTCTGCAAACATTTCTTGGATGCTGCTCTGGAGCTGCGCTTGGGGCATCTGGCATGTAGTGTGGCTGTCTTAGCTCGTAATCTGACATATGTGTGTGAATATTAATGCAAATGTGCACTCAATATGATAATTGCTTCTTTTTTTTCCTGCTGTCTCTGTCTTGTGTCATTCATGAACAAATTTTAGATTCCCACTTAAAGGTGGAGGACGTGATTTTAAATCAATACACCTGTGGTCACGTTCACTTGTGCTTCAATTGCACGTCTGGGGTGTATTTGTTTTGCTGTTGAATTCAAATATCAACAGTCTCTCTCCAAAATTGCGTACCAAGGGCACGTTGCCTACATTGTGTGTGTGTGTGTGCCGGCTACCTCGCTGGCTCGAATTTGTGTGTGTGTGTGTGTGCGTGTGTGTGTGTCAACACTGCTACTGCCAGCTCTATCTTTATGCATTGAGTTTTCCTTGGATAATGGCCATCGATAATCAAAGGTTTGATTTCTTTTCATTATAAACCTTATTAACGGCGAGAGAGAGAGAGAGAGAGAGAGAGGAGAGAGAGAGAGAGAGAGAGAGAGAGAGAGAGAGAGAGAGAGAGAGAGAGAGAGAGCACCAGAGAAATACTGCCCTTCACCTGTTAAATAATTGACATAATACTGTATAATTAGCCTACAGCCTACACTGGATTTTTTTGAAGTCTTGTTTCAGTTTTTTTTACCTTCTCGTGGATCTGTTTCGCGGTGTGGAAGATGTGCTCGCTCGCTCCCTGTGGACTTTTGAACATGGCGGGTGAAATAGAATACAGTGAGTACTCGACCAGTCAGAGATGTTCAGCACTGCAGACCACACCCCCCAAAACTCCCTGAACCTTTGGAAAGTACCCCCCCCCAACCAGGGACTTTTTTGGGGGTCGATCAATTACCCTGGAACTAAATTTAAACCCTGGTTCCTGCGGTGGAAACGTGCATAGTTCCCTCAAAAGGTTCCTGGTTTCTGGGGAAAGTTACCGCGGTGGAAACGCGGCTTTAGAGCGAGCCTCGCCGCCTCAATCAGAGACGGCCAAAGTCAGGGGTGGGAGCTTGTGCCTGTCAATGAATACATTATTGGCTTCTGGTCTATTACTCCTCCCCCACCGAAGCTTCAGGCTAGCGTTAGCTGCTGGAAGACATCGCTACGGTTGACTCACAGGCTAGCAAGCTCCTGGGATTACAACTATTTCCATCCTTTGAATTATTTTCCATTCACTCTCTCTATTCCCCAATTTACACACTATTCTCATCTTTTTTTCTTTCCCGCTTTTACACACACTCACACACACTCACATAAAGACCGAACAGTCGCTGACAGGTCGTTTCTCCCAGGACAGCTCATCCCCTGTGCCGCGGCCCATGTCCTGCTTAGTTCTGTTTAATATTGCAACAGACAGGGTCAGACGTGAAGGAGGGATGGAGGCATGAGCTGATGGAGGAGAGGAAGGAGAGAGAGAGTCATCAAGCTGAAATGGCTGGTGGGCCACTGGGCTTTCCTGTAGTACCTCATTTCTGCTGGAGGGATGGAAGAAAATGATAAGAACTGAAGAGAGATAGAACAGGAGGAGGGAGAAGAGGAAGATGGAGGAAGAGAAAAAAACGGAGAGCAACATGCAGAAACGAAACAGACCCCTCAGTATCTGTAAGAAGGTAAAAACTCAAACCTTGCCTGAATTTCCTCAGAACACCTTGCACTAAATTCATCTTTGTTTGCAAAAGGTAAATTAAAACTAAATCTCTGTCAGTTTTCCCAGGAGCATTTTCCACTGAATTAATCTCAATCCAAGCAAAGGTGCAAACAGCGGCGCTCTTCACAGACCCTGGGTGCTTCTGGGAAATCTAGCCCTCCTCTTGTTCCTTTCATGTGAGGGAAAATGCTGCTTAGTCTAGATTCTATGTGTAAAATGACCCCTATCCACTTTCCCATTGAGGTGTGACATAACTGGGGGACAATAGGAGGAAAGTCACCTATTAGGAGGCAGCTGTTGATCCACTAATGGTCTTAACCTAATCCACTTTTAGCTGGTTTTGGTTTGTACCTTACCCTGCTGACCTCATTATTCTCTGGTGCTGTAAATTTCCAAAATAATGATTTAACATTCATTTATCCACTTTTAAACCCACTTATGGTGAACTGTTGCTCAGGAGTCCATGAGGCCTGTATCTCAAAGCAAGTCTGGCTCTATGGGTTATCTGGCTTCGCTGAGCTGGAGATCCTGGATAGCTGGTATCATCACGCTGGTTTTAATCTGGGTCAGACGCTCTACATGACAAGGGACATTATCTGAACCATGAGTGGAATACTTAATGTTATATGAAATGAAACAGTGAGAGAGGCGGGGAAACTTTGCAACAGCAACATGTGATTATTAGCCAATTGAAATATACAGAACACAATCACACAACTAGAACTTAGTAAGAAGTGGTATGTACAGATACTAACAAAACTAAAGTAAGGCTAAGGCTATAAATAACTGTGGGATTAATACATACTATATGTTATATTATAAGGAACTGGTATTTTAAATATGTTCAGTAGTCCAACGGATTATTAATAGATAATCTGTTTATTTACAAAATATTAATAGATGAACAGATGATTCCTAAATGATCAGTTTAGTCATGATTTTTCTTAAAAAAGGTTTAAAAGTGATGTACGGCTGTTTCTGTTGCCAAAACACAGAAGAAAACTACAGATTTCTGCATAAAGAAAAGAAATGATCACCTGATCAAACATTTGCATTTATAATTTAATGAGTTAAGAAAGAATTATGCTTGAAAAGTGTGAGTAAAAAGTCCATCATCACAGAGAGGAGGGACAACAGTCTCTCCTGGTGATGCACCTGTTTTTACTGTACATACAAAAACTGACATCATGACATGACCTGACCTGACTAATCTGCTTAAAGTGGGTCACACCCACACAACTACCCCCCACCCCCCAGTTCTGATGTCAGAGAGGTGTGAAGGGGTGGTGCTGTGGGGGTTCAAATGGTGTTTGACCATCAGACAATACATGTCCCTGAACAGCGTGTGAACTTATTCTAATAAAAAGGTGACAGAAGATAATTTTTTTATTTCCAATTATCATCTTTTGGAGTTTAAAAGCATCTACACTGTCAAAAATCCTGTTGATAGCAGAAGCAATTAATATGCAGCATTAAACATGCATCTTTGATTGCCATTCGTTAGTCTGTTAGCCCGGTCCTGGTGCAATGTTCTATTTGAATCCCGGAGTGGACACATTAGTGTGTCTTAACATAACTGTCATAGAAATCAAATAAAGGACGGCGGTGTTCGATTCCCATGTGAAACCAGCACTTTATGTTGTTTCTATTATCCGTGAGTGTTCGACAAAGTTAACCACGTTGTAATTAGTCTCTTGGCTTGGGTTTGCTTCCCCGTTGTCCCACAGCTTTGCCAATAGTTCTACAATCGTTCGTAATAAACAATAAACCTTTATCCAGGTCAATTATTGCTACACATTGGCCTTATTGGTAAATGCATTCACTCTTTACTGCCAGGAGTTATGAGTGGCACATTACAGACCTTTTCAAGTGCATTAACCTTATTCACGTTCGGTCAGTTCAGTACACAAAGAGACCAACTTTGGCCCATTATCAGCTTATAGATGCCAAGAAACACTGTGCCACTCTGCTCTGCCAAAAGGCCTGCATCCCACTGTTTTGGCCTAGGTGCCCATTTTTCCTCTCATCTTTTATTTAACCTTTACTAAACCAATCAGTAGCATTAGTTCACAACTGTAATTATTTTTTGGTCTGATCACTGCAACGTCTCCTCAACTGGAAGAACAGCTCACCCAGAGACTTTACTGTAGTTTCAGCTTACAGCACATAAGGGTGCGTGGATGATGACAAACTTTTCACTGGGTGCACATTCTTTGTTCTACCCTCCATGTGTTCCATGTAGCGCACACCATGCCAACCATCATGATCGGGGTCCAAACTGCTCCCTAATTGACACTTTTGGTCCATTTGGCCTAAATCTAGGCCACCAGCGGTTCAAATTGGCCCTTACTGTATCTGCTGTGGTACACTCTGTCACTGTGCAGTGCCAGGAGACCTGCTGCTACACCCAGCAGGGCAGAGTGGATGATTAAACGATCATCTCCAAGGTGGTGAACACCATTAGGCTGTCTGCCAAGCCTATCAGATGGTTTACCTCCACCACACATCACACGCATCCACTGGACGGACAGTAAAACCTTCTGAAGTTTCACAAACTCTGACATCTACTCGCAAATTAGAGGCAACATAGGTGTTTATTAGGTTTAAAAATAAAAAAATAGTGAGAGATTTTTTTATTATAGTCAGAACTGAACATATCTAAAATTTTACTTATGAAGAAAAAACATATGTTCTACAACTTAAGTTCTACTTTCGCTAAGTAGACATAAAACCCGCTTAAATATATTGAGAATGAGATGAACTTATGTTTCCTATGCAAGATGTTTATGACTTACAGAGATTTTGTTGAACACCCTGACAATAAGACTGAAATATACATCATCAAAAGCCAATTCAAACATCTAGAAAATGATAGCAATCAAAGTCCAATCTTCTGTTTGTGATTTCAAATAATAAAATTCAAACAAAATGTATCTGTCAGGCGGGCTTCTGCCTTGCTGCCGTGCAGAGATCGACCTCCAACCTTTTCAGCCAGACGGTGATGGATGGTGGAGATGTGGAGGGTATTGATGGCTAAAAGGGGCCTGATGTGACCAATGCAACATTCCTCCTCATCACGTACGCTTCACCCTTATTATCATTACGTATATTTTTATCCTCATTTATCAGTGGAAGAGGCGGCGTGAACTTTTGCAGGGGCCCAACCCCTAGATTGGGAACATCTGGCCTAAACCACCTAACTGTATAGAACATAGGTAAAACTGGCTCCACCTTGAACAGCTACAACAATAAACTGCTACATGCGCGTTGATGCATCAGTATTATCAATTTATTAATGTCTTGTATAATAATATTCAAGTCACAGGGGTCACATTATAGGAAATAGAATAAGGACTTTGCTGATAACACATCTGTACTTCTACATTATAACGGGATGGATTGTGAATATTTTCTTGGTTTCCTTTGTCCTCCGTGATAGGAAACTAAATATCTTGGACAAGTCGAGGCACTTTAAGACTTTCAATAGACAAAATGATGACAATATATTAATTGGGAAAATAAACTGATGATGAAAATAAATGTTAGTTTCACTCTGATAAGAGAGTCTAACATTTGAAAGTGGATATTTAGTAATCAAATGAAGCCTGAATTTTCAATATTAAATTTCTTGTCCCACCAATTACAAATCCTTCCATGTGGTGTCATCCTGGGTGCAAACAAAATCCCATACTGCCAATACAATTCCAGCTTTTGCACCTGCACAAATCAAAACTGAACCATCACAGGGCCCATTAGCAAACGTTTACAGACCCTCTCACTGAAATAGGTTTGAAATGCAGGACTTTCACTCGTAACTGAGAATTTTTTACGTTGCGTTATTGTGACTTCTAGGATCTGAAAAGTCTATCCACCACTGCATTTTTTAAATTTTTTTATGAATGTTTTACTTTATGATTAATGGTTTGCAGACCCAGGTTCAATTCCTGTTAAGTCATGAAGATTTAGATAAAGAGAGTAAAATCTGTACCTCTGCTGTTCTGTCTGATTCGTGCTGATTGTGGAGCACCCAACCCTTTCAACACACTCGGCAGAACAGAGGACAGAGTGGGCAGATGAGGATGAGGAAAAGAACAATACAGAAGGAAAAAAAGTGCTGATCTCTCTCTCTCTCCCTTTCCGTCTCTCTCTTCCTCTCTCCCTCCCTCTCATTCAGTATGCTGACTGTTTCTGTACAGAAAACTGACTCCCACGCTATTCTGCCTGGCCTATTTATCACATTGATCAGCTTATAAAGGAGTCGGATATACACAGGAGGCTCGCTAGAAATGCGTGCATGAAAAAGATCATGATTTTTTTTTTTTTTGCGCCTTCTCAGATACACCACATGCTGCTCTCACCACTCAAAGGTTAAATCTTACTGACATGGTCATTTTACTCACTTGGCCCTCATGACATCTAATCACCATGGATTAAACATTTTATTTGAGCCTTTTTTTTCACTCACAACAATGTTGCATTAAAACACAAGCACCAGCACTGAAAATCAGCAGTGCAATTAAAAAAAGACAGGAGCAATAAATCTTAATTTTCCTGTGTGGGCATTCCAGAATAATCAGTCAATATGAGCATCACTCTCTTATATCCTGACAGTAGAATAAAAAGTCAGGAAAGTCTATTAATCAGTAAATTGATGACAGACAACAATCTGCAACTACGTACAAAACCAATTAATTGTTTTACTCAATTTTTTTTTTTTTAGCAAAAATGGAAAAATAAATCTCTTATTCCAACTTCTCAGGTGCGAATATTTGCTTGTTTTCTTTGTGTCTTCTGTGCTAGTAAAGTGAATATCTGTGGGTTTTGGGCTGTTGGCTGGACAGAACAAGATGTTTGATGATGTCAGAGCGGGCTCTGGGAGCTTGGCATTGGCTTTTTTCCCCCTGCCATTTGCTGACGTACTCTATACCCCAAACAATTAATGGGTTATTCCAAAAAATAATAAATCTATGATAAAAATTGATGAGGTAAGTTAGTTTCATCCTCTGACAGGAGAGCACATCATTTCAAGATGGACTTTTAGTATCAAATCAAGCTTGAATTCTGTGAATATTTCATTTCTGGTGTTATTATTAAAATGTCACACTGTGCTTATCATTTCTCACATCATCTCCAACAGGCTCTTGTCTTTGGCACAGGCACAAATCCAACGTGAACCACTGAAGCGTCCATTTGTAAATCTTACATACACCCCACCCCCCTCCTCTTTCGG
This sequence comes from Seriola aureovittata, assembly GCF_021018895.1. Classification (NCBI taxonomy): domain Eukaryota; kingdom Metazoa; phylum Chordata; class Actinopteri; order Carangiformes; family Carangidae; genus Seriola; species Seriola aureovittata. The sequence continues at coordinate 17,421,728 of NC_079372.1, forward strand.
CAGTTGTCCGTGAAGGTAGCACGACTCAGTAACCTCCTGTCCTGCATGTGTTGGGAAAGCCACGATTTATCCCCCAGTCATTCCTGCAAACTGTAATCTACCCACACGAGCGGGAGAGAAAACACGAACCTCCCTGAAACACAGTATAATCCAATCGACCTGGAATCATCCCTCAAAAATAGCGATGGTCGCAGGAGCTCGTGTGTCCAGTGCACCGTGGCTACATCACGCCACACCGCATCGTATATATACGAGGAGCTGAGATGGATGAATGAATGACATTTGCATTTCATCAGCATAAAGGTATGATCCTGCTGCTGCCGCTCTCTTTCCAGATGCAGTGGTGTATCCACAGAGATGGTAACGCGGCTCTGTTAATGCTCTCGGTGCGTTACATCGGCGTGAATAATGGCTGAAAATCTATTCCTACTGTCTTTGGAAAAATCTGTTCAACACTCCCAATTAACTGTAACAAGACCTGGCATATACACCCATAGACATATATAGCATATTGATTTCAGTGGAGTAACAGACACCGAAGCTGCTGCACACACATGCACACACGCACACACACCACCTTATTTCTACCCACATGGTATCCCTAGGATATTTCTATAGTTCCAGTGGTAGCCTGCTCAATATACTGACCTCAGGAGTCCGTAATGATGTTTGATGATGTCACAACAATGCAATGCACGTGGGAATTTACAATTTTGAAGTTTTACAGGGACTGTATGTCATCTTTTTTCATTTTCAATCATTTCGACATTTTATATAAAAAAAATAGTTTTATCGTCCTTTCCCGCAAAAGCTTCTAGGTGCATAAAACGGAGATAAACATATTTTGGGAGATTTGTGTGGAAATGCCTCTGAAATAATATCCAATGTGGCAATGCATTGATTAAAAATTTGATTTTTTTTCTGTTATCAAATCATAGTGTATATGATTGTATCCTCGCTGTATACTGCAGGTGGCTGTTCATGCAAACAAAACAGATGGGTGAGTTGAGTTCTGGGTGGGTTTTTACCTGATTCCAGGGCCATGTCATTTGCACCTATGTGACTGAAAAAGTAAAAATATATCCAGAGCTGTACATGAGAGTCATCTTACCACACAGCAGCTGCATCCAGGCGCAGGTCTTGTAAACGGTGGAGGTGTTGCAGAAGAAGAAGAGCGCCATGCAGGCGATGCAGCTGAGGATCAGCACCATGGACAGCAGCACGAACACCGAGGCCGCCTTGAAGGCTCCGGATGGGATGGAGCTGAAGTCGGAGAAGCTGCCCACGCAGGTGAGCTCCCGGCTGGACGACGGCCCGGTGCCCACGCAGTAGTGGAAGAGGCCGAAGTAGCCGGCCTGCGGCGTGTTGACGCTGTCGCCGATCCAGTAGGGCTGGATGAACACCACCACGTTGACGATGGCGAAGCAGATGGTGAAGATGGCCCACAGCACCCCGATGGCCCGGGAGTTGCGCATATAATTGTCATGGTAAATCTTGGAGGCTTCTTGGGAAGGCAACATGTTTGGTCGTTTTTTTTCTTCTTTTTCTTCTTCTTACAGCTCTCTTTCCACCCCCGTCCTCCTCTTCTTAAGACTCTTTCAAGAAAAAAATGTAAATCTTAAAAAAAAAAATCCCAGACAGCTGGACACCCCTCACTATCCAGATCTTGTATTTTTTGTTTTACCTTCTCTATGTCAAAGCTTTCCTGCGCCAATATTCTCCCCGCTTTGGCTGTTTCTTATGTGGCTGTTAAAGGCTATTAAATGGGCCTACATAACCACACGATAAAAATGTAAGCTGCAAATATGTAGCCTATGTGATCTCACAAGACTAAACATTATAAAAATGAATGGGGGTGGGAAATGCTACATTGAAGCAATACAAAATCATAGCCTACCTATACCACTAATGAATAATTTACCAAAACCAGTGATTCAACATTGCTGTCTAAGGCTCGTTTCCTCGGGGCTACACCATGAATGATTAAAAAAAATCCATCAAAATAGGATATTCTTTATTTCACAGTCGTCGGTTGGAGGGGGTTAAAGCCGTTTTTCATCCTCATCCATCAGCGGAGAGCTTTCTTCAGGATGTCCTTTATTACCAAACGTGAGATGAGATGCGTTGTGTTGCCTGTAGCGCCAGCGGTGGACCCCGTTTTTACCTTCCGAGGCATCCGTGGGGTGCTCCCCTTTCCTCTGCTCGCCTTCAGTGTCCACGCACCGTGTAGAAATCAAACACAACGAAATGAAAATAAAAAAAAAAAAAAACCGAGAGAAGGTTTCAACACGAGCCCCTCTGTCAAATTTCAACAGTCCTTTCTCGTAAATCCGACATCCTCCACCGCCTCGACTCCATTATCATCATGCTTTTTCTCGTAGCCTTTATCCAGTAGCCTATGTCTCCTCTCCCTCTCTCCCCCTCTCTCTCTTTCTCCGTCCTCCTCCTCCCGCTTCTCTTCTGCGCGCCCCCCGGAAGATGCTGATGTTGTAGGCTACTGATGACAGCGATGGAGCGCGTTCACGTACGCGGGCACGGAGGCAGCAGCAGCGGCAACAGCAGCAGCAGCAGCAGAGAGGGGGGTGATAATTTGCATCAAAACACGTCTCCGCCTCTGTATCACCTTGAATTTGAAATCAGACCAGCAAGTATTCCCTCACGTGCGGATGAACAACGAGCGTTTTCGTAAGAAGGGCTCCATCACAACAGACCAACACTGGTCCACGGACCCCTGCTTGGTACAACCCGGGGAATCCAATGTGAGAAGATGTTTCTATGTGAGAAGGGTAGAGTAGAGCGAGTCACACACTTACAGTAAAATCACAATACTCCAGTTCTTTCACATTCCTGCTTATTTACAGTAAAGGCATTAATGAAAATTTAAGGAATCCTCTCAAATAACCCCCCAAAAACTATGTGATATGTATGTTTTCATACAACTTCCTATTTAATAAATGGATCATACATTTTGTATGTTTTGCATCTAGTAGTCACACAGTAGGCTACCTGTCAGATAAATGTAGTGTAGCAAAAAGTAGGATTTCCCTCTGAAATGTAGTGGAGTAGAATTTGTGGAGTCAAATTTATCACATGTGCAAAAACAGGTGCATAGTTTGCACATCTGCGTACTAACCATAACCCTAACCCCAGTTGAGTGCAGATGCAGGCTAAAAAAAGACAGTGACAAAGGAAAAGGAGAGGCTGTTCTGCACGTTGAAATTTCTAAGCTCCTGAGAGACTGCACTAATAAAATCTCGGGAACCTGGATATTTCAGTTTGCGTACAGCCTCTCCTTTTCCGTTTTAATGTACCACATGTAAAATCTGAGAAAATCCAGCCACTTTATAGGCTGTGTAATTTTCTCACATATAAATGGTGTTCCACATGTGATAAACATATGAAATGTGTTTAAATCAGGCCAATGAAGTGAGGTTAAACAAGAGTAAGGGCCTACAGAGCCATGCTAGCATCAGCATGCTAACATGCTCATCATGAAAAGGCTTTCGTGCTGATGTTAAGCAGTTATATTGTTTACCACGTTTACCATCTCAGTTTAACGTTTTAGCATGCTAGCATTTGGTAATTAGCACTAAACACAAAGCACACCTGAGGCTGATGGGAATATTAGTTTTGTAGTTATATAGTCATCAATCACCACAGTGAGGGACAAATTGAAATTTGTATTTAAAAGCTGAATTGAAAGTTATTGGGATTCCTCCTGATGGGGACATAAACGTCTGCGCCAAAAGTCACTGCAATCCATCCAATAGCTGTTGAAAACCACAAATGTCACTCGTGTGGTGTAGCGGGAGGAAAAGTCAGGGAATTCATCAATCCTAATTCAAGTCATTAGGATTCATCCTCTGGGAAAAGTGAACGTCAAATGTTGTTGCCAAGCCTGCTGGCAGAAAAGTGAGGGAATCACCAAAGTCATTGGGATCTATCCTCTGGGGAACGTGACTGTTTGCACAAAATTTCATGGAAATGCATCCAACAGTTGTTGAGCTTTTTCCAGTCTGGACCAAAGTAATGGAATCTCTTTTCCTTTTCGCTTTGGTGATCTCATCATACAATAGGTCCTGGATGGACACAGGATGTAAGTACATGAAAAATGAAAAAGCATAAAATTAGTGCTCGAAAGCAGAGTACATCACAGTACTCACATCCTTTGTTCCCTATTCAAGAGGTCTGTTTTCTTCAGGGCCAGATGTTTCCTTAACTGTTGAAGCTTTCATTTTCTGTCCATTAAAAGCTCTGTTACTCACTCTGGGGAGAAACGCATCTGCCCTCAAGCTAGCATATTCATGGAAAACTAGGTCAAGACAGTGGTCTGTGAGTGAGTGTGTTTTAGAGACGGAACACACAAAGACTGTTGCACGTGATGATCACTATAGGACCCAAATTCTGTCTTCAAGCAGGTTATATTTGAGTTTGACAGAAACAAACGGGCAGCAGAGGTCTCAGAGGAGCAAAAAACACATTCCTTAATGTTCCCACATGCTTGACAATTCACATAGAAATCTGATTAATAATGCACTTAGTTCAGTCTTTCTGTCATATCTTCTGGCTGCAGTGTGCACTCAGAACACACTTAGCACATCTGGATGCTGTCTAAACAAACATGTATTTTTGCCCTCTGCTTCCACAGCACTCAGACTATCTTTCTTCATCCCGAGGCCTCCTGTCATCTGTTAGCAGCAGCAGGGGTGTTGACAAGCTGTGTATGTGTGTGCGCCCTACTGTCTACGTGTTTTTCATATGTGCACATGAGCGAGTGTGTGGGGATTTATGTGTGTGTCTGTGTGTGTGTGTGTGTGTGTGCGTGCTAAAATTGGCACAGTGAGAGCAGAAGGTGCAGTGTAGCTGCTGAAGTGAGGACATGTCAGTGGAAGAACATAGACTTGTACACAGCGAGGGTACGCCTCTTGAGGAATGGGAGGTGTTTTCAGAGGGAGAGGGAGGGAGAACAGAGGGTTCGTGAATTTTGTGAGTGAATGTCTGCATGACTGCATGCATGTGTGCATGTATTTTAAAATAGTCAGAGGCAGGCGGTGCTAACTGATTTGAGGACAACATGAAGTCAGTCTCATGCAGCTGTAAAGCACCTCAGGAGAGTTGGAGGTGTGTGTGTGTCTCTGTGCGTGTTCATGTGTGATATCTATTTGTATCCCTTTGTATCACTTATATCCCTTATTATCATATCATTTTAATTATACATTACACATTTTTAGATTTTGCAGCATGTGTGTTTAACACAGTATTTCCAGCCGTGTTTCCATCTCAGCACACAGTACTTCATGGTTCTTCACATGATCCTGTCTGAGGTTGCCATCTGTTGGAATAAGAGTGAACTGCAAGTGTGGAATGTAAAATTCTCTAGTAATTCTCCCAGTAATGTTTCATCTTAAAAATTAAGAGACCACAATAGGACAGCAGACTGTGCATACTGAGGCCTTTTTTTGTCAAAAAATCCATGAAAAGTCCAAAACCATCACTGTCTTAGTGCGTCTCTCAGTACTTTTTCGACTTCCATAACCCATCTAGGGGTCTTAACCCCAAGCCCAATCATTCCTAAAGAAGTCATAAAAATTTGATTCACAAATACATAGATTTATTTTTCAAAAGGCTGTCTAATTTCTTAAAACAGCTGACTTTACCAAACATTACTCAAACAGAAACAAATAATGTATTTGTTGGGAACTATTTTCAGCTGCGCATTAATACACATTTGTGAGCATTTACAGCACCAGAATGGTATATGTAGGACTTGCTCAGAATAAACCCATGTTCATTGTAATGTAGGAACATGTCACCTTCAGCAATGGAATGGCTCACTGATGTGTTTTTTATAGTTTGTGGACAACAACAGAGCTCTATGGCACAGAGGAATGTGATAGATCAGGCTTTGGCTAGACAATACTTGTTATTAGGGTCAGTTCATTGTTGGTTTTTTATCACTGAAAAGGATAATGAATACATTTCTAAGGAAGTGTTTTGTATTAAAATCCCTTAAAACAGCATTAACAGCTATTTACTCACCAGTCTTACTAAGAGCTTCAGCCAATGTTGCATTAACAAGACAAGACGTGATAATATGCCAAATGTATCTATCTTCAGGGCAGACTGGAGGCTACAGTGACTCGGTATCGGAAAGTGACAAGACAGACCAGGGCTAGCTGGTTAGCAAGCAAACTTCAGTATAAGAAAAGAAATAGAAGCACAACAAGAGGGTTGCTCTCCACTGCTGGAGACAGCTCTTGGCGAGTAAAGGAATGAAGTTTGATGCTGAAATCACATTTCTTCTAGAAAGGGTAAGTAAACATTTGTTAATGCTAATGTTAAAAAGCATAAATGAAACAAATAAATCAACAGAAACTATCCATTATGTTGTTTGTGTTTAAGAAAGTCAACTTGGTGTACTTTGATTTAGTTGCTAGTAAGTAAGATCATGAAGAAAATCTAAATCTGTAATCACATCTTTATGATTTTTATTTGCTTCCTGGGTGTGTGAATCATCAATGATTTCATGTGTTGCTATTCAGTCATTAAATAACTTTCTTTCAGTCATTTCTTAAGACATGAAACTCGTGTGATGTCTTTTAAACTTCATTTACATTATACTTTGATTTGATTGGATGTTTTATACTCGACTCATGTGAAGCACTAATTTTGTTAATTGTATTGAAAATAGATGCACATGAATATTTTAAATGCCACTATTTTTTTATTTTCTATAAGAAAAAAGCTGCAATGTTGTAGATTGAACACTAGAGGGGAGCATTTCATCAAACCTGGTACCATTACAGTACAGACTGCTCTACTTCAATGGACTTTTTTTTCGTTTATACAGGTACTACTACTTTGTTTAATTACATCACTGTCATTTTTTTACTGCTCAGCCTTTGGAAATGAAAAGTCAAATCTGACATTTTCCAAAAAGCATTAAATAACCGTGAGACACATTTGTTGTGTGGGTGTTTTGACTTCTTGTTTTCATTGAGGAACAGAAATACCCAGTAAGACAATCAGAATTCACGTCACTGTCTGACCCTCGACCCTGAAACAATAAGTGAGAATCTGCTGTGATTATATTACCTCTTTTGTGGCTGGACTGTCTCACATCTTCAATATTTCTCTCCTTCTGTGCTTCAGATGGTTTATTGAACGTCCATTGCGGTGCTCTGTTGTTCCAGTTGTCTCCTCTGCACAGTGCTGGTCCGGCTGATCACAGGCTGCACGTTGGCAGTGCCTGTGCTAAGTTTGGGGCGTTCGAACACCAGCCTCGCAAATCAAATATGCTGTCTCATCATCAAAGGCATTTCAAACTGTGATTTTGAGCTGGCGATTGGAGATGGTCATACTCTGCAGGCCTAGATACAAACAGAAACACACCAGAGAAGCAGAAGCCAGTTCATTCAACTACTCTTTCAGAAAAACTGTTTTGCAATAAGGAGCACTTCCTTGTTCATTTCTTTAATGATTCCGGATATGCACCTCATTTACTTTCATTGGTTTTCCCCATTTTACTGCTACCTGCATCACTTCTTCAGCTTTCTACACTCTGTAAAATCGTATGTGTTACTGCTTGCCTTGCTATAATCAGTTTGTGCTTGTGTGTATCTGTGGGTATTTATGTACTTTTGAACCAGGAAGCATCTCATTTAGCGCACGAAAGACTCTCATCATCACATCTTAATCAGAGAGAATTGTGAATGCAACAGAAATGAGAGAAGCTGTTGTTTACAGTAGTTCTATATCCAGGTCTGTACAGTCTGTGACAAAGTACTGAAATCAATCTGAATTTCAATATGTATTTAAATTGCTACAAGAAATAGAAATGCACTGCTGATATGAAGGCAAAGATCGCTTAAGTCAAGTTATTTTATTCTGTATGGCTCAGTTCTTGTTCCGTACACAACCTATACAAACGTATTTATTCTGCAAAAGAGTACTATAAGATTTATCACAACTTTGATCATAAAGAACCAATGAATACCTCATTTATGAAACCATAAAATTTAAAATGCAATTGTCTTCTGATCATATTATACTATAGCCAATCACTGTCAGACTTTAAAAGTGTTCTGTCCCTGCTGTCATTCAGCACAGTGAAGATTTTGTGACCCTCCCCCCCTTCTCTGTGGGAGAGACGCAAAATCTGTATCCTCCCCTTCACCACCTCAGCTGTGGATGCCTGACCGTCTCCAATCAAACCCTCCAATCACAAGTCTCCTACTTATGGAGATGTTCCCATCCTCTTCAACCACTACCAGTATCTCGGCTCCGGGGGAAGTTTCCTCTAATTGGAAGGACCTTAAACCTATGGACCGCTTCCCATGGTGAGCCACTTCCTGCTGGGGTGTAATCACCAAAGTCTGTTCACAATAAATTACTTCTATTTTCTCATACTCTTTTGTTCCTTTTATTAGTCTCTCCTGATTTAAATAAAGTTTATATACAAAATGCAAGAACAAAGGAAGCATTTTACGTTAATATAAAATGATTATGTATAATGTTGTATGTATAATGAGGATAATTGATTTACGTATTTGGTAAGTCCATTCTAGTCTCAGACTTTTGGACTCCACTGTATAAAATATCAATATTGACAGGCTTTGTCTTCAGTATAAACATACATGTTTGTATGGGCAAGACATATGTCAATATATGAAATTTTTCTAATTTCTAATAGGTTTCATATGTACGTATATTTCATAAATGGAAATACAATATAGTAGTATAGTATATACATATATTACATTTGCATATTGGAGAACACCATATGGTTGTTAAATGCGTCAAAGTTTTTTAAAATTTTTTTTTTTTTTTTTTGCTATATTTGGTCATAAATTGCCAATTTCTTGTATTGTAAGAAAGGTAGGTTCAATAAGTTCTGATTTAGACATTCATTTTTAATGTGTGTGGATGTGTAAGAACCTGGGAACGTCTCTGTTCTCAGGTTTGTTATAACCATTATCTTAACCAAAAGACTAGAATAAAGATACGGAGTCATTCAGTCTAATGAACACATTTAAAGCTCTTATAACCACATCATTTAGTCATAGATTAGGGAGGTTTTACTGTCATGAAATAAAAGTTAAAAGACTTAAAAAAGCCACTATCAGTAAAAGAATAAGTGTAATGCACCGTGCTCCAGCAGCAGTCTATCTTATCTATCTAACTGACCTGGGAAAAGGAAAACAAATATAAATATATATATATATATATATATATATAGATAGATAGATAGAGAGAGACAGAGAGAGAGAGATATAAATATCTCTCAGTTGTTGCTGTTTTTCTTGAAGACCAATATATGTTTCTTGTACTAGACCAACAAATAACACGAAACAATTTTTTATTACCTAGACTCCTTATTTATCATCACTTCTCATTTCTCTGTGAGGAGCACGGCGACTTCAGATGGGACGGACACTGTAATAAGGAGGAGGCATAAACCAGAGGAGAATCAACAAATGAGGAAAATCTCTCTTTTTTTTTTGCTGTTGACGTTAATGCTGGAGGCTTCAACTGTTTGTCCGATACCTGCTTTGCTCTGCAGTGAAATGGAAACCAAACAGGATTTCTCCTCTTTGGTTAATTAGCTGCCACTCCACACACCCACACACCCACACACCCACACACACACACACACAAACACACACACTACTAGCCTCCGTCCATTTTATCATGTGATCACACACATCCTCTGATAGATCATCCAGAGACAGGAGAGTGAAAATTGGGTAAATAACTAGACTTTCTCTTCTGTCTCTCACTTTTTTTTTCTGTTTCACATTTTCCTCCACTGTTTACTTTTCTCTCCATTTTATGCCTCACTCCCGATTTCTCTCGCCGGCCGTGAAAAATTTCAATTTCTGCCTGATCAGTTGCAAAAGTGAGTGGATCTACACACACACACACACAGACACACACACACACACACACACACACACACACACACACACACAGACACACACACACACACACACACATGCACACACACATGCACACACACGCACACACACACAGTGAGAAAGAGGAAAAGACATAGCTGGTAATAACATCTATTTGTCATTATTGGTGTGTGACAAGGCCAAAGGAGAACTGATACAGTCACGCTCACTGTCCATTACCCCTGAACCAACACACAGATGGGTCTATTTTGGACACGTAATGATTCAACCTGTGTGTTTTACAGGAGATCGAGCTGCCGCGGTCTCTTTGGTGTATTCCCCTCAAAGCCGTTTTTTGTCTTCCATCACCTTTTAATCTCTCACCAAACATTAACATGACCTTTGTTTTGTTGTTGTTGTTTTTTTTAACCACTTTTCCTCCTGTCCTTGCTACACGTTTACCCAGTCCTCTTTCCTTTTGTCTTCTCAGAGACCTTTGTAGATTCTTTTCCAAGAAAAAGCCAAAAAAACAAAACAACAAAAAAAAAACAAAAAAAACGCAGCACTTCAAAACACAGCTATTTCTCACAGACGCTCAGAGACGTGATTCGGGTGATGAGGTCTCAGTGGGAGGCTTTACAGAATATGTCATGATGCTCTCAGGAGAGCCGATTTTATAGAAAATTACTGAGTAGTCCTTCCAGATTTAGAAGAGCAGACGTCTCATTAGAAGATGACAGCTTGTTTCTTTTGTTGAGCTAATTGACCATGGGTGTGCCAGCCCTGACTGTTTGATTACCTGCTCCAGTGAATGTGTGCAGTATATGATGTAACCATCCCCTTTTGTTGTTCTAAGGTGAGCAGTAAGTAAGTTGCTGCTTGATTGTTAAGAGGGGAAGCATAAATTTTGGATGGGGTGTTTTCTGTTTTTCAGGGTTTCCACATGTGAATTAGTCTTTAACAAACTTGTAGTCCTTTTGATGCTACATATGCAGTAAGTCAGATTGTCCTGATCCTCCCACCACCACCACTACCTGACACTTTATTTATTCTCTATGTGCTCTGTCACTTCCAAAATCTGCGACCAGCAGACGTATCAGAACGGTTAGCATAGTTAGCATCTTTTATTTGCTTACGCTGTTTGTAAGCTTGCGACTGGCAGTGGCTAACACACTGTTAGTGGTTGTGCTAATTCAAACTCTTGCTCACTGTGACAAGATTTCTGGTATTATTGTAAATAAATTGTGGTTAAAGTATAGTTACAGTTGAGCGGCTAACATGCTTGGTTATGGTTACGGAAAGATCAAAGTTGTGGTTGACGTTTATTGCAGGTCTGTTGCGGGACACAAATTTCAGCCTCCTGCATGAAAGTCAGACGAGATACATGACCCTGAACGACCTTTACTTTAAGATACACGAAAAGCACTCTCCTTCCTGTTATGGCCCGGAACGTTGGAATTAGACTAGATTAGTAATTCATGGGGATACTGGACCGTGTTAAACATGACCACTGCCTTTTACGGCAAACCTCCACCCTGACCCCCTCCCCAAAAAGTGTCCTTTTCTACACACACATAACACAGATGTTTTATAATCATCCAACCAGAAACACTGATCAGACATGAAGGACATTTAAGTGTAGTACCGCCAGCTAATCAGTGTAGTGCATCATACATAATGCATCTTTCATGTGAATGAACCTCAAACATCCTGTTTGAGTAAAAGTTGGTGTGCAGCTCCAGAAACTAAATGACCTTTGTTGAAACTGAAACAAAATGTCACCAAAGTGCATGATGGACACAGAGTAGTCATACCAATTTGTCACAAAAATAGAAAAGTACAACCCATTTAGGGAAGTCTCCTGGGGGAATAAAAAAAAAGGTTTGTTAACTCATAGGTAGTGATTTCGTCTCTTTTACCTCCAGCTTTCTGATCAATCATCCATCATCTCTTACACAACTTTCTCAACTTTTCTACACTAACATGAGAAATATTTATGTTACCCATCAGTAATATGAATTATAACCCATTAGAAAAAAAAAGATTTCCTTGAGCATTCAAGATGGGTTTTGATGAGTTATATCAATGTCACTGCTGACGATTTTCATTTTTGGTGAAGACTGTGAACTTTCCCTGATCAGAACCAAGAGTTGTCAACGCCTTAACGTAACCTTAAGAAATGTTAATCATGCTTTAGTTCCTACAAGCAGATTTTGTAATTTCAGTGAACATTTTTTCAAAAACATTCTGTATGAACATTTTGTGACTTGGCACAAAATGTTCATCCGAGATGTTTCCTCATTATCTTTATGAATCAGGTGCTTCAGCTTTCACGTCAGCATCTGACAATGCCGTGGAAGCGGGTGTATGCTGGGCCAGAAGACATCAAGCCCAGGTTTCACTGTAAACAGAATCACTTCATTTAGTATTTATTTCTGCATTTCTTGAACTTGTATTTAATTAGCTTGATACCTTTGTTTAGCTTTTATGTCTTTATCTGGATTGTAACTATGTCTTTTGCACAGTGTGTATTTGTATTTCTTTAAGCATATTAAATTCCTTGTATGTGTCAGCAGACTTGGTCAATAAAGCTACGTGGGCTGGGTACCTGTATTTGCATGACTCAATGAATGAAATATAATGACTGCCTAGCTTGTTTTATAAATCTATTCCAAAATGAAAGGGAGTCCCTGCACTAAACAATGAAGACACCGCTTTATATGCAGACCTTTCTATTCCCAGTATCTCCCACGCGTCTTTTCATGTCTAATATCTTTTTTCAGTGTCTTACTGCAGCTATGCAATGAAAAAAAAATTAAATCCATATAATTGTTAGAATTCTATGTCATTCAAAAATGAGCATCATTCAAAGACTGGCCCACAATGCATTTGTGGTAACACTTAAAATGGACTGCACTAAAAGCCACACACACACACACACACACACACACACAAACACACACACACAGTCTCACACTGATGAGTGACCTGCTCCACCTCCTAAGTCAGAGCTGTCTGTTATAATGTTACAATAAGAGTGCAAATCATGTAGAAGTAATGTTCAAGTAACAGCTGAATCATTATGATTTATGTTGCTCACCATGAACAAATGATCAAAATAACCTGGTCCCATAGAAAATAAAGCCCGTTAGGCAACAACATGATGTTTGCATTTGACCACTAGTTTGATGAAAATGCAAAACAAAACAAAACCAATGTAAATACATCAATTAAAATAATTGTTTTAAAATGGTATAGCAATTATCAATTCATGTATGTACCTGTGAATTAACTATTATTAATTGATGATCCATTAATCACATAAAGTCACGGTGACTTGATCATTTGTTACTAGTAAATAAATGTAGGATCTACACATACTACATATATTCATGCATTACATCAGCATTGGTAGGCATTGCTTAAATATATGTTGTGTGCCCTTATTATCAAGTGTCACCACATCTGCTTTTCATTTCATTTTCAGTGAACTTTGGAGACACTGTACAATTAATTCAAACATTCAGTGACACGGTAACAAATAAACCAGCTTATTGTTGCACAGCATTTAAACACGGCCGGATTCACCCTGTAATGACCCCCTGGGCAGAAAATCTGTTGTTGGGTGCCTACTGACCCCAACTATATATGTCAGTTTCATAATTTCCCACAGGCAACGGAAACCAACCAATGCTGAAATGATCAACTGATTAAAAATTTGTTGCAAAAATGTCAAATATTCACTGGTACTAGGTTCTCAAATGTTAGAATCTGCTGGTTTGAGAGAGATGATACTTCAGTGACTAATCCCTATCTATCATGTGAGATCACCACTAATATCTATTCATTTACAAAGGGTTACACCAGAATATACCACATTATTCATCGTCACTCCTGTGCCCAAGTCATGGTCTCAGGACTGACTGACTTTTATATCCCCAGAACCCCAAGCAGTTTCCGGGCGTTTTACTCACTGTGGGCTAATTTTTCACGGCAATATAAAGTCCTGTACCTCAATGGAAACAGCACAGCCATGGCTAGAAGTAGAGAGAGTTCAAAATGTCTTTTGTGCAGCAAAGCACGTATATAGTGCCATAAATCACTTAGAATAAATACAACTAAATATGTTTTTCCCTGATGATTTATATGAAAAAAAATTAAAAAAATCTAGGTTATATATGCAGCATTTTGTACTCACGTGTTAGGAATGAAGGAAAAATAATTCTGGGAGCTCCACTTGCTACACAAACTGAACTATTGACATGTTTACGACTGTAAAAACCAGGCGCCTTCAACTATTTACATATTATTCAAAGCAACTATATACAACAGTACTACTACAGGCATGCAGAGGAACCGTGGTCATGCCAGTCCGCATCAGTTCCTGTCTAACTTCAGGCACGGTGCCACACCACACTTTCTGGACCTATTTCATACTTGCGATTGCGATTGAAAATCCTCTCTGACTCACCTGGAAATCTGTCAGAAGCTATCTTGATATTCATATATATAACCCATACACATATTATACAGATACATCATGCTGTGATGATGAAATTGGCGTGAAATAGGATGATATAGCCCAACTCACATGTCCTTTCATGATTAAAAATGGCTCGGAATCCTCGTCTGACTCGTTCGATATCCGGAGTTACGGTTTCCTTCAGTCGGTATCCTGTTTGTATCATGATAAATGTGTTTTACAATTCAAACTTTTTATGTTTTGTGTTTTGCCTCTTCTGGTCAGACTCGCTCTGTCAAACAAATCCTGGTAAGTTCCGTAAGTTAGTGTGACGTAGTGTCGGTCAGCTGATATTGACGTTATCATGGCTGCGCGAGAGGCGTAGTTTTAACTGTTTTTTAAATGATTTAGCAAGAGCTAAAAAAAAATGTTTATTTTGGGATTTTTTTATTATTTGTTTTTTAAATAAAGCGTGTAGACAGAAGCGATTTTAAGGAACGATTGTAATTTAAAGCTTAAATTCTATTACATTTTCTGACGGAAGCGTAAATCACACATGGTTAGTTCACGACCGTAGGAAAGTTGAAAATCCGACGATTCTTTCAGTCTTTCCAGCTTCTGTCTATGATAAATGATTTATTTTCGGTGATTCTCGAAAAAAAGGGGGTTTTTACATACCGTGCGCGGCCGTGCGATCCCGTGCACGGGACGTGGGGTACAGGGGGTACATATGTTCCTGCAGTAAATAGCCTGCCAGTCTTATAGGGCAGCCTTCATATATCACACCCCATTTGTCTGGAATCATTTACAGAGCAGACTGACACATGATACGCTGAAACTGATTGAAGTCTTACCGTCTGTGCGTGTAACTGTTTTACATTTTTTTGTAACTTTTTAAACTGTTTTAATATTTCATGCCTTACTATATTATGAGGCTTTTATCGTTTTGTATGCCTCATTATACTATGAAGTTTTTAATGACTGTTTTATGCCTCAGTATACCACAATCACATAATGCACTTATGGGCGTATCATTTATCATCTTACTGTCTACTTGGCTGTGTATCTGAATGCATATTTATCAGTTTTATTGAATATAAAACTTAAGCATTTTAATGGTGCCACAGAAACAGAGAATGTTCACAGTTAATCATCAGGCCAGACATTTGTCCTGAGGAGATGCAGATACAGGAGTAGGAGGGAGAAGGTATGAGGAGGTTCAGGTTATTCGTGAAATAAAAGCTTTATAATTTTTGCACGTTTAAGCCAAGAAAAAAAAAATCAGTGAACCATGTCGTTTTCAGCCTAGGTAACAGGTGACTACATGTAAATGAATAAATGACACACACAGAGGCAAGGGGAGAGGAAGCACCGTGCTGTTGCCGGTGCCTCCGGTTGGCTGCGCTCTCCTCCTCCTCCTCCTCCTCCTCCCCCTCCTCCTCCTCCTCGGCGCCGGACAGACAAGGGGAGCGCACCGTGAACGCATGAAGGATGGATGAACTTTAAATCTGCCTCACAACTTTCAACGCCTCTCTCTCTCTCTCTCTCTCTCTCTCTCTCTCTCTCTTTCTCTCTCCCCGTCCGTCAGTCTCTTTCCCCAGTCTCCTTTCCTCTCCTCCGCCGCTCTCTGCTCCAGAAGCGGAACAAACCAGGAGGGGGGAGAAGATCTCGACAATGGATTTACCGCGATCACGATCCCGCTGTGAATGATCAGACCTGTTTGTTTCTTCTTTCTTTTTTTTCTTCGCGGAGGCTCATCAGCGTCTTGAGTCGAGATGATGGCTTCAATAGGGGAATTCGACCCTCTCAACACCAGAGTCCCTGCAACTAAAATAGAAGTTACCGTGTCGTGCAGGTGAGGTGTAACTCTCATATATATATACATACATGTAGATATATGCCACTTTAAACCCAGATTAAAAGTCTGTTATTTCACCCGCGCCGCGTCAAATATCACCGATATGCTCCATCAAAGTCATTTCAATTAACTGTGTGTGTGGTGAATGTGCATATGTGAATATTGAGGTTTTTTTTTTATCTGATGTAACACCAATACCTGCTTGTATAAACCAAAAGAACATCTATCTATCTATCTATCTATCTATCTATCTATCTATCTATCTATCTATCTATCTATCTATCTATCTATCTATCTATCTATCAGGTGCTCTGGGTGCAGCAGACCTCTCAGTGTGTTTAAGTGCTTTCTCTCTCATGCGTAACCTTTTACTTTCAGATGCCCTCTGCTCTCAGGTAAATGGTTAATCCCATCACCAATATGCATGAAAGTGACTAGAAATCCTTCAGACTCTGGTGGTTTGTGTGCAGCCAGTGGCCCAGTGGACCACCACTGATAATCACAGGCACTCACAGGTGGAACTGTCGATGTTGATGTGAATTGTTACACAAAATGAAGCTAGAAATGCTGCCAGTGAAATGTACGTACATTATTAAAATCTGATTTTATAACCCTGAACCAGAACCAGTGCGTACATGTGGCTGAGACAGGCTGCCTTAGCTGAATGGTTGGCTGCTCTGCTCCCCATAAACACCCAGTCAGGGTATTTTTTTTGCAGACTGTCACTCTGCCTTCCTGCCTGCCTGCCTGCCTGGTGGTGCGCTGACTGTCTTTCTGATCCACTCCTGAATAATGAATGGCTGTTGGTCCTTTATGGTCCCTCCTGAGATCAGACAGGCTTGAAATGGCCAGACACCTGAGTTAGACAGCCCCCAAAAACCTGGGGGGGGGGGGGGGGGGGGGGGGGGGGTGAGCCCAGAAGAGGAGAGAGATGATCAAGTTGTTTGTGAAAATACATTTCAGACATCTTAAGTATTTATCAAGTTTACATCCTTTTTTTTTTTTGTCTTGAATTATTGGGTTTTTGGAAGATATTTGGTTGTATAATAACACATGCTGGTTACCTTGGGTTGATATAAAGACAGGAAGCAGAAGGAAGCAGTTATCCGGATTCTGTCAGCAGATAACAAAATCCACCTGCCAGCACCTTTACAGCTCACTGATTAACATGTTTTTACGTCCTTGGTTTAATCTGAACAAAAAACGAGAGGAACAAACAAAAAGCTGTGGTTTTACGGGGGAATTATATGTGGGACTAAATAGTCTAATAGTCGCATACATCACCCTCTGTAATGAGCTTTAGAGATGCTTGTAGGGAGATTATTATTAGATAGATTATTATCTAGCTGTTTCCCCCTGTTTCCAGTATTAATGCTGAGATAACTGGCAGCTGACTGTAGCTTTCCATGCATGATTGATCTTGACTTCTACTTCTTCTCAGTTTAAAGAATTTGTAAATTTCCCAAAATGTGGAACAATTTCTTAAACACTCCTGCATCTCAGGAACACCTGCAGCAGCCAAAGCTGATCAATCAAGTCTCTCTAACTGAAGTCCAACTCGACTGACCACATGGCGGAGCTACAGCAACCACTTTCACATTTTGGTCAATAACTTTGAACTGTGCACTACAGAAACCTTTTTCCCCCCTACAGCCCCATAGAAAATGAGCTTTTCTCTCAAGGCTCCACCCACTTCTAATTTTCTCAGTGTTTAAATTTGATTCAGTCTTTACCCAATTTAGTTCATGACATGGCTGAATTTTGAAAAAAATATATATCAGATGAAATTTTAATACAGGTAAAATGATAAAAAACCTGGGCTTCCAACACAGACATCATCATAATGTATCTTACAAATGAAGTCTGAGCTACAAATCTGGACACTTCTGCTTTAAAGGGATGTAAGTTTACGTCTATAGTTTTCACACAGACATGTTCAAACTCCACCACACCACCAGATTCCCTGGACGTGAGAGTTGTACAGAGCATGTACATTTTTGCTGAAACTTACACTTTTCATAATGAATTAATTACTAAGGCGCTGCATTAAAGTCCGTCCGTCTCAGTAACCTCCACTTAATGTTTGCAACAATGCTAAAATGTGAAGTGTGTTCACTCATATTGATAACAATCGGGACTTTTAGAGTTGTAAACACAGCATATGAAACAAAGCCACTTTGATAGTATGGCAGACATTAATTACAGTAAGTAGTTAATTCAGGAACATGAAGGCAAATGGCTTGTTTATTATTGCGTCCTTATCTTCTTCCTCCTGAAGGTCATCTTCATCAGCCTTTAATCAGTAACCTGGTGTAAATGCAGTCTGCATTTTGGGGCAGAGGTTGGCAGCACCATATTTTGAGATGGTTCCACGCAGTAATCTGGGGAGCAATTTAAATTTGCCCATTAACTACTTTTAGGGTTTAGCTGAGACTTTTAGAAACTGTCAGGAGAGCAAAGAACAAAAGATGAAAATGTTATTTAAGAAATAAAGTGAAAAAAAAAAAGCCTGAAAGAATCAATTTATTTCTGTTCTTTGTCTGTCTCCACAGGAATCTTCTGGATGTGGACACATTCTCCAAGTCAGATCCTGGTAAGTATGAACCCTTTACAGTCTCTGAGTAAGCACTGAAATGTTGGTAATAACAGAACATTGTTTGTTTTGTTGGTGAATATTGCTTTGGGGAATAAATAATTTAATAGTCAATTTTGATATTGAACTGTGGATCAACTCAATATTTATTTATTGAATTTATTTTTTAAATTGGAAGATGTTCGCTTTCTGTTGTATTTTTTTATTTATTAATACATTTTTTATTATTTATACACCAGCATTAATTGTGCTTCCTTACAGCAAGAATAGCAGTGAGACATAATGAATACTGGTAAAAAACAAAACAAAAAAAACCCAAAAAACTGAAGAAGGTCAGAGCTATCAGTGAGTGACGACACTGCTGATAAAATACAAGAGAGGGAAAGGACAATAAAGAACAAGGACAAGACTAAGGAGGGAGTGAAAAGTGAAGGTTGTACCCATTCTATCATCATCCTGTGACCTTTCACCCCTCGTATACATTCTCAGTGAAGACACAAGGGTGGTTCAACCTTTCTGGAAGGAATTAAATTTACATTCTTCAACCAAATAACAGTAAATAAATTAAGAGCAGAATTATGTCTCTATGGAAATTTAAAAAATGAATGATGCCAACAATTACAGGGAACCTGGAACGTACAATGTGGAGGGTATTATCCTGCTTCTACCACAGCTACTTGCAGCAAAATTACATAACGTAACATACATTAAATAACAAAGTTTAATCTAGATTTAAAGAGGATGAAATATATTTCCTGGGCATTATGATTCAAACAGGAAACAGGAAAGACGACGGTTCACAAGGCTTTTAAAAGAGTTTTAAAATCCTGACCAGATTTCTCTGATTTCTTTCATCCTTAATGGTCCCATATTTTACACCTCTCTCGTGTTTTATTTTAAGTGTTATCCATAAGAAGATATATTTGTGGTTTTAAGAATAAAAAACCATCTCAACATAGTTTTACATCTCTCTCTCAGGCTTCTCTCTGGAGCTCTAGCAACAATAGTTCGGTGTTGTTTGACTGTCTGTGGTCTGACTGACTGTTTTCTCAGTGATCGAATAAAAATATGGCAGATTCCAGGTTAACAATCAGAGAAACCAAATCCTGCAAGGTTGGATGGTGGGTCCAGGTGGGCGGGGCTTGGGGCATGACTGAGGGCGGTGACTGCTTTGTTGTGACATCACAAAGTTACAGAAGTCCTGACGGCTCATTTAAGGCTCTGTTTCTGAATACAGGCTGTGTGTGTTTCTCTGTGGACTGAGCGCTTTGATACTTTCACAGTATTAATATAGAACCTAGACCTGATTTATAATAAAAAAAAAAGACATAAAAATCTCAGTTTATCCAATATGGGACCTATAACATATTCAGCACAACGACAGACCCCCACTCCCCCTACATGATATTATTAAAACTGTCGGTTTCTCTTTCCCTCTCACTCTGTTATGTGACTTCTCCTCATCTCATTTTCCTCTCGTTTTTCCACTGTAGCTCTCCCTCAGACCCACAGGCCACAGCTTCACTGTGGCTAATGTAGCTAAATTTCAAAGTCTCGCTTTTTCCTCCACTGACCTTTAGTTGATATGAATTTTCAGTTTCATGCAAATATTAAACGCGTTTGAAGTTAAATATACTTGGTCTATACTAACAAGCTATTTCTTTTATTTTATTGGTTATTCACTGGTCTGGTCGCTAGATGTTAATTCAGCCAGACAATCACAGTCAAGGTGTAGACGGGTTTCCAGCGATGTCTTCAGTCCGATGTAGGTGCACATAAAAAAAATGACTGAGATCTTGGGTAGATGGGAAGATTAACATGAAACGTTGTTTTTGTGCCTTAAATTGCATAAATCACAGAAGTAATGGGTGGAAATGTTCACTATCTGAAGAAGGATACCTCCTGGTTAGCTGAGAGTGGAGAATTAGTTATTAGTTCCAGCGATTTTCTCAGAACCTGGATTTTATATGGTGCAATGTACTGAAGATGGATGTGTCTGCTCACAAGCTGGAGAGTTGTCAGACTGTTTTAATGTGACGCAGCTCACAATGTTATTCTGTTTATGACTGTTAACTGAATTGTGTCCGACCCCATAATCAATACTTTGCTGATCAGTTTAAGGTGTGTGTGTGGAGTTTGGTGTGTGTGAGACTCAGACTTATGGCTTTGGATGGAATAAGCATCACATTATTACAAAAATCAAACTGATGTGCTGCATCTTCTTTCATGATCCTGTGGATGATGATTCATATTTATTAGATCCTGTATTGACACAGTTTGTTATGAGTGAAGCGCTGCCTGTCTTCACTGAAGTCAACAAATATGCGTTTCGACTAATGTAACATCTGGCATGTAACGGAGACATTGGGCCTCATTCAACAATATCTTCTTAAGTATTCTCTTAAATTCTTTCTTAAATTGCTCTTAAGAAAATTCTTAAGAAAACTCTACGTCAAACGCAAAAGGAACTTTAATAGATCTGAAGTGGAGTTACTGCTGCAGGAAGTCAGCTGCAAACGAGCAGTTAAGTGTTAATGTAGTGGTCATTTATTTTACCATAATGCTTTGTAAAATAACAGAAGTTATTTAATTTTAGTAATTTAAATAATATAATATTATATAACTGTAGAACAGAAGAAAACGCAATAACCACTTATTTTGCTCAAACCCGTAAGTGGGTTTTAAGAAGAAATTTCCTCTTAAGAATGGTTGGTGAATGAGGCCCGTTATGTTTCTTTCAAACCTCAGTAATATCTTGAGACTATTTCTTCAAATTTGGCATAAATATCCACTTTGACTCAACTGATTAGATTTTGGTGGTCAAAGGTCAAAGGTCAAGGTCGCTGTGATTTCACAAAACACATTATTGGTCTCTTGATATGGGATGTGATATCTTAACACCACCTCAAGGGAATTTGTTTAAATGTTCAAACAGAGATGAACTGATTAGATTTTTGTGCGCAAAGATCAAAGTTCAAGGTCACAGTGACCTCACGTTCTTGTGAATGTGATAAATCAGGAACGCCCAGAGGGAATTTCAATCCTCTGGCACAAAGGTCAACTTCACTGTGACATCATGATGTTCGGCAAAAACACCTCTGGCCATTATTCAACGCTGTGACTCAGGAAGGCGAGATTGTGACCATGTTTCCTTACAATACAAGCGGGAGGTGGTAATTGTAGTTGATAAGTCATATAGAGCTACAGTAAGTGTGTGGTCTCAGTTAGTGTTTCTCTGTGGAACAAGCTAGGACTAAGACAGGCAACTGACAACACATGGACGAGTAAGCGACCATTACCACCACCACCACCAGCAGAGAAATCTTACATATAGCACGTTTAAGCTGTCATGACATTATGGTTACGGGTGTCCTATCGCCCTTCTGTGCACATCCCAAATGTCTGAACGGTGGTCTATAAATTTAGGTTATAACTGGAAAACCATGAGTTTATTTGTTTTTGAATGCTTTATTCTGTGTTGGGAATAGTCAGCTGATGTGGACGGCCAAACATCTCTACACTGGAAATAGCCTAGCTCTCTCTCTGTTAATTATGCACAAGAAACATCATGGTGGAGCTCTTACAGATTTCATTGCATTTTCAAAGCACTTGCTGAGTGAAGAAAATAAAATGAAGGCATTTAAAAGACATAAAGTGCTGCACAAGAGAGAAATGAATGATCTTTGGAGTGACAGGAATAGGAACAGGCTATTGTTAGTCAGAAAGTGAAGAAGGGACAGAAGATGTTAGCCTGTTGTTTCTTTCATTTCAACTGTAAAACATTATTAATCAAACCTAAGACTGACACATTTTTCTAACACTCTTATAAGGCTCCAGCTGCAGCTATGTTTAATCCAGAATAAACAATAAGCATTTTTAGCTGCACTGATGTTTTGGAAGCGCTGTCATTGAGCGCAGTCATCAGAGCAAAGAGTGTGGCAGATATAGACAAGCGCCAAGGAAATGTTTTAGTTGAGTGTGGGTTTGCCTACACAGAGAGCTGTGTAGCGCATCCTCTCTGCACCTGCTAATCCAAACTGCTCTGTCACACGTTTTAGTTGTGTAACCCCTTCGCCCTGATGACAGTAAAGCTTTTCTACCTTTTACCAGTAGCTTGTGAGATGAAAAGCAGTGTGGTACTTTTGAGAGCCCACAGGGTGCCGCTTTCTCAGACAGATGTTATAATTAATCAGCCAGATAGTTGTGCTTTAAACGAGTTACACAAGTCACAGCTGGAGAGCACAGCTGTCTAACTCCTCACCTAAGGCTGGTCTTGAGGTCCTGGTGATAATGTCTGTGGCTGGTTACAGATGTGACGGCGGCCCGAGGAGTCAGTGGTGCTCCAAGCAGTGGAGACAGGGAAAAAGTCAGTCTAACATAAACAGATGTGATGAACAGTAGCATGTGCTGCCTGTTGCTATGTGCACCGCAGCTGGAAGATGTAATTAAGAGAGACACTATTAACGATTGTAAATGAAAAAGCATAGCCAGCACAGGCAAAGAGGAAAGCTAGATTCAAGAGTTCAAGATTTCTTTTTTTTTCTTTTGGATCAATTCTCAACACTTGCGTTTTGCATGTGGACATATTGAAAGTGGTGGACAACTGCAAATGACCAAATTGAAGTCAAGAAGGGACACAGTAAATCGATAACTGTCATATTTTGTGGTGAACAAGCTTTTTGTTGTTGTTGTTGTTGTTGTTGTTGTAAGATGCAGCTATACTTAAACAAAAAGACAATAAGTTTAGTTTTAAAAAGTCAGAACAGTAGAATAGAAACAGAGGAAAGTAGGAAGTAGAATTGAATTCCTGAAAATTGCACAATAAGAGCTTGATGTTTAGTAATACCCCATACAGCAATGTAAATGTAAATGTCAAGAGTGATGTTGCCATATATGTCACTTATAAGGGACGTGTATATATATATATGTTTATTATATATATATATATATTATATATATATATATAATATATATATATATATATATATATATATATAATATATATATGTTTACAATATATAATAGGTTTTATATATTATTTTTACTTGTATGTTTTTATTTTTTTTATATGTGCATATATTACATATATGGACTCGCTCCCTTCAAAAGAAACGCCATATATATATATACAGTATATATGAAGAAAGAACATGAAATACCCAAAGTAAAATTTGTATATGTACATATAATAAAAAATAAATATAATAATAAAATAAAGTGGTTATGATGAATTTTATATGGTATATCATGTTGCGACCATATTTTTTAATGACAAGTTTATAAAACAACACAAAAATCCGTTATAAAAATGTTTATTACTGTTTTCTCTTCTTAATTTCTCACTTTAAACATGTCTATCTTTCCATTCTTGGAAATGGGTCTCAAACTTTTGGACCAACATATATTGACAGGCTTTGGGACGGATATGTTTACAGTATAAGCATACATAAATAAACATACATATTTGTATTGGCAAGACATATGAGATTTCTTCAATTTCTAATAGGTTTTATATATTATTTTTACTTGTGTGTTTTTATTTTATGTTAATTATGCAATCCAATATATGTGCATATATTACATTTGCATATGACAGAAATTTGCAAATTAGGTTGAGGTGAAACATTTGCATAAATCTGCATCTCAGGAGTGAAACAGGAGGACAGTATTCAAACAGTACATCTTGATATGCAGTAGATACCGTTGGTTGGAAATGTAATTTAAAAGTACGGCTGGAGCAATAAATTGGTGTGTGTCGTTTCCTATATTAAACTTTCTTGGGGTCCTGACAGTCCTCCTTTAAGCTTTGATCATTCTGAGCTTTCATGCACATATAATGATATAAAGTGGGTCATTTTACATCACCTTGTGAACCGCTGCCACCTGACCTGTTGGCTTTAATAAGTGCATAATGACTCAAACTGAGGTAGGTGGTGAAGTATATCACATCCATTAGCTACAAGACCTTTTAGATACGTTTGTAATAAAAGGTAAAGTTCCCCTTCGGCATCAAAGCATCCAGAACTGCTGCTGAGCACCGCGTCTCCAGAGGTAGGCTATATTTGTACTGTTTATGAGATTCTTTTTTCTGTCAAGTTACACCACATCTCTCCCAGTCGCTGTCACTCACAGCACCTTTGTATGCCTCCGTGCCGAAAGACAGAAAAACGGTGCAGCCAAAATGACCCGAAAATGTTTCATTTTAACGATGAGCTCATTATATAGTCCTCTAAATTGAGCTCCTTGGGTAGTGAATAGGGAGTAGTGAACGAGTGAGTGATTTCGGACACAACTTATGACTCAATGATGTACTGATTAGATTTTGATGGTCAAAGGTCAACGTCACTGTGACCTCACAAAACATGTTTTTGGCCATAACTGACAAATTGGTGTTCTAATTATGACACAATTAAACACAAATGTCTATACGGATAAAATCATGAAGTGATGACATTTTATAGCCAAATGGTCAAAGGTCAGCTTCACTGTGGCGTCATAATGTTCTGCACAAACATTATTCAATGCAGTTACTCAGGCGGGGGAGATTGTGACTGTAATGCCTGCAACTTGGCTGGTTGGCAGGGGGATACAACCGCAAGGCGCTTATTCTAGTTTAAAATGTAATTATTGCCAGTGCGAGCTTTGTCGGTGGTTTCTTATCATATTTTGTGTGGTATCACGGTGTGTTTGTCTGAGTGAGGCGGAAAGGTTTGGACAGGATTCAGATGGCCTCTCCAGCATGAACCAGTTTTCAGCTCTGTCAGGAACCCCTCCCCGGAAAACAATCATTTCAGGGGCTGTATCTGCTGACACATTGTGTTGGAGATTTACAAGAAAGTGAATATACCTAGTAGATGTATTTTTTTTTACAGTAGTGATTGTTTTTGTGACCGTCAACGGGGAGGATAAAATAATTGTCGCTTGATGAGTTACATGTTAAACTCCTTCCTCACAGTCTTAAAGCAGTGTGTCGGCATCTGATCAGCCTTCAATCTCATGGATGTGCAGTATCACTCAAACCAGTCTTCTCAAATAGTTGCAAACTGCCACTTATCTAACCATTTAGGGAAAAACCCACCAATCAACTCACCCCGGAATAAGTCACTGTCACAGGAAGCTGAAATGACTGACAGACTTAACAACCTCTCATCTGACAACACGTTCGCCGCTGTCCAGGAAATTACAGCGACTGAGCTGCAACAGCCCATTGATCCCTGACATCTAAAGTGACATCTCTGAACACAGCGATCATCGTAATGTAACTGTAACCGAAATGCATCACTTTCAGTTCATAAAAAAAATGTCGAGAGCTGTTGTTGTATCCACTTGTTATTGGTACAAGTATTGGAATACACTTGTCCACAGGTGTTTTCATAAGTTGGACTCCTGATATGTTTACTCTCACAGCTGCTCCCTGCTGCGTGCGTCCAGCCTTTACGAGTCTCAGCTGCTGTACATTCGATGGCAAATTTACATGGGACCGAAAGCCAAGGCAGTAATGTGACTGTGGTTTATGACTGGAAAGATGTATAGTAATGAACCGTGTGGGTGCCATACAGGAGAGAGGAGATTGACCCATTCAATTAGTCAGTCGTTCTTTTTCCCCTTCGCATGTAAATGATTTAATCAAATTATACAGGCTTAATCAGGGCTACACGTATGGCAGGACTGCGCATTGTGTACATACTAAATATAGTAGTAAATATAGTAATACAGAAAGCAGAAATACACAATATACAATCAGATCAAAAAGAGTTTGTTAGCTTCAGAGATGAAGGTGAGTTAATCACTCTAATATCATTCAGATTTAATAGGTAGCATTCAGTAAGTGGGCCAGCAGCATCACAGAGGCTCGAGAGGAAGCTGTGGTTTGGTTAATGAGGTGAAGAGAAAAGGGGAAGAGATGGAATTATGAAAGAAAAGACAAACTGAAAAAAGAATAGCAGGGCACACATTGACACACATCTGAGCCTGCTGTGTTCACCACAACCAAAGCAATAATGTGCCTCAACTGCTATTTGAATGAGTGTGGATAATAAATTTTCATTATTCGATCACTATCATTAGTCACTACTGCCTACTTATTATTCAGGGAATTAAAAAATAGATTATTACACTCACTGTGCATTTTATTAGGAACACCTGCATACCTGCCTATGCATGTAGAGTAAATGTTCACATCAAACATCAGAGACACAACAGTCTCTAGAATTTTTACTCAAAGTGGAGCCAAAAACTAAAGCATCCAGGGAGCAGAGGCTCTGTGGATGGAAACGCCCTTTGATGTGAGAGGTCAGAAGATGTTGTGGATTTAAAGTTTTAACTGGAGCCACAAACCACCGGGAAGCAAGGATTGCAATCAGTTGTTCAGTTTATGTGATGGGGATGGTGATATCTAGGAAAATACAAAATCTGGCCTTTATAGGTTCAGCAAAAAAGATTTTAACCGGCTCCATTAGTGAATTTAACAGCTGCGTCAGTGCCGTTCCTGCGCCTTAATCCCAGCGAATAAATCCCAGGGTAAATTTCTGTCCCAGTCCGACCATGAAGCCATGAATGGAACCATTGCTTGACTTGGAGTAGTATGGCTACGGCTTGACTCAATGTGTAAGTAACTTCATGGCTGCATAATGTTACATGTCTGTTTTAATTAGTGACCGGATATAGTAGACATGATAATTTAGCTAACCTGCTGTAAACCTATGCCCATATCACGGCAATGCTAGCGTGGGCTAATGGTTTTGGCTGTATTGTTTTTTTTGTTGACTTGTGTAGACAGGGTAACTTTATTCACTTGTGCTTCTTGTTGTCTGTTTAGTGTCCCATTTCACTGGGCTTAGTAACACCTTGCTGACTGAGAATGGAAGGGGATGGGAGGGGATGGGAGGGGAGGGGGTGGGGGGGTTGTGGCCGAACATAAACTCAATAATGTCAGAAAGCAAAAGTGGTTTCATGACAGTGAGTTCAGTGAACTTCAGTGGCCTCCCCAGGCACCAGTTGTGAGTCCAGTAGAACACCTTCGGGATGAAATGGAACAGGGGATTGGCAACATGAATGTGCAGCTGACAAATCTGAAGAAATTTGCAGAATCTCAGGGGAAAGTTTCCAACATCTTGTGGAATCAATGCCACAAAGAACTGAGACTGTTTTGAGAGCAAAGGGAAGCCCTAGAATCACAATCAGAATCACATACAGTTTTATTTGTCACTTCCATAATATACACTTGCATACATGGGAGCAAGATATCGTTCTCTTCCAGTCAGGGGGATATGACAGTGACATGTTAAAAACACAGAGACACATATTACAAACAAGACACATATTAAGAAGACTAAACACATATAATTTGACATGTTCGTACACTATCAAATATAGCAGATAGCATAAGCAGAAAAAATAATAGATTATATAATGTATATAATGCTAAATAAGTAGCACTGCTAATATGAAATGGATTTGAAAACCAGACAATTGCTCCATCAAAAAAAGCTGTATCTTTATAAAAACACCTCATAGAGCTCAGTGGAAATGCTGCTCATGTTTTTCTGTGTTCCTCCTCACCATCAAAAAGAAGTAGGGTAATTGCTAGACTGAGACTATTGAGACATGCTGCTTCTGCTGCGCTAGCTGCAATCATTTCAGAATTCCCAGATGTGAACCATTTCCTCATATATGATGTCAGATTACATCCTCTTCTGGGGATTGTATTGTCACATGCATCAGTTTTATTATCTTTATTTCCAAGATGAACACCCATCTCTGGACTTGTTGCCAGTCTATGACAGCGATGATATATAGAGTCAAACAACCATTCACACTCACATTCACACATACGGGCAATTTAGAGTCACCAATTAACCTAAACCTGTATGTCTTTGGATTGTGGGCGGAAGCCGGAGCACCCGGAGGAAACCCACGCAGGCACGGGGAGAACATGCAAACTCCACACACAAAGGCCTGTCAGGGCCGGCAGGTTGGAACACAGAACCTTCTTGACATGAGGCGACAGTGCTAACCACTGCCCCAGCATGCTGCCCTGACAGGAAATTGTTACACTCCATTGTGTGAATGCCATTGTCAGCTTGTGGACATCTTTGTTGGGTAACGTTAACACCATACAGGTTCCACAGGAAACACACAAAAGGTCTGTTATGTGGTGTGGTGGTTTTCCATATTTTTCAAGGCACTGCAGGTACACCCAGCTTTAGCAGTGAAGGTCATTGCTTGTTGTGCCATTTTGCACAACTTCTGCTTTAGAGATGGAGGTACACTTGAGCCTGTGGAAGAGCCACTTGGGCCAGATGATGGAGGTGGTGAGCATCAGCCAGACTTGCACTGTGGGGAGCAGGTGTGTGGGCGCATTGCTACGGCTCTTTCAGCACCGAACAACACTCCTCTTCATGACCATGACTATTACTAAAGAGACACGTTAAAGTCAAAACTCAACACAAGTTTTTTTTTTAAGTTTCATACATCAGTGGTTTATCATGAATGTAAATAACTTCAATTACCATTGCTATTGCAGTGTAATAGCACTGTAATAGCAACTAGTACAACAACAAGTAGTTAGTGTATCAACATGACAAATCTGACAAGTTAGTCAAATTAAACAATTCATTTACTTTTGCTATAAACACACATCATAATAAATCCAATCAGTGTCATTCACATGATTTAACTCTATTCACAATTTACATTTATTATTGAAAACTGATAGAACACTCTTTAATCCATATCATAAAATGTTGGAAAATTAATGTTGCGGTTTTCTTCTTGCTCTATGTCATCCTGTTATTTTGCCGATTGTGCGCAGAACAACGCAGGAGCAACAGCATGGCAGGAGAGGTGCTCCAGGGTGCGCTAGGATTTTATAACTCTGGGACCCACACTTTAACTTTTCTCTGACTCGGTGGAAAACTGATGTTTCCACATCACAGATGTTGAACAAAGCGTCTTATGATCTGTTAGTATTCAGTGCACTGTGGTGCACTTGACGTTTCCTTTCCTGTCGTTGGTCTCGCGGTGATCATGTAGATCATCTGCGTAATCAGTGAAAGTGAAGGCAGGTGTGTATCTAATCAGTTAATGAGTGGGCACTGTTAAGTTGTGGAAGGAAGATAAATCTGTTCTGTGGCGAGTAATATTCTGTTAAAGTTTGTGCACTCATGTACAGATAAAGAAATCCTTTGTCAGCTCTAACTTAGAAATCTTATCGATATCGATGCTTTGTGCATTTCTCTGTATTCGTTCTGTCCCTCCAAAGGTTAATTTTTACTCCTTTCATTCATATTCTTGACGCCCAACTCCGCGTCTTCAACACTCTCCATTTACAACTGCTGGCACAATAAAACCACCCATCTGAAAATGTCACCTTGAGTCTTGGGAAATGTTTTTGAACAAGTTATTTTTCAGGTTCATTGAGTAACAAATTTTTGTTAAAAAAGTGTCAGTTTGCACACAGATTCCAGTTTACAGATCTGCCTCTTCATCATCCATTTACTGCCCTTAAAGAAGTTTTGCTTTTGCTACATAACTAACATTAACATTAACAGCTATTTACATACTAGTCTAGAAGAAATGTTGCAAGTTTAGTATCAAACCTTTTCCTTTACTCACCAAGAGCTGTTTCCAGCTGTGGAAAGCAACACCAATGTTAACTCTTGCCTCTATCACTTCTTTTCTTCTACCTAAGTTAGCATGCTAACCAGCTAGCCCCGGCCTGTCTCATCACTTTCCAATAGCAACTCACTGTAGCCTCCAGTGTACTCTGAAGACCTATTGCTAATTAGAGGGCGTATTATAACCTCTTGTCTTGTAAACGCAATGATGGCCAAAGCTCTTGTCAAGTGTCAATTACCACCACCCGCTCCCGGTAAGAAACCACCAACTTACAAATAGCCCCTTTAATATAGCATGGCAGGACTATAGCTGCTTATCTCTGTTAGATATTAGAGTCAATTAAATAGTGCTCTATTTGACTGCTTGTAGTCTTGGAAATCTGATGGCTGTTTTTTGACCTTCAACTGTATCTTACGGTGTTAATCAGCGAGGTCTATTTCCAAAGTCAAGTCTGAAAACTTCATGCTTAAGAGCATATTTTACAACATATTGTATCTGCCTGTTGGATATGTGGAGGCAGAGGGGAAAAACAGAGCTGCTGAGAAGTAGAAGCACAAGTGAAAAAAGACCGAGTCAAAAAGCCTGCCAGAGACTTTGAGGCTGTGATGATGAGAGTGCATATTATTATGTGAGGTTTTTCAGGGATCAAAGCCAGTGATCAATGCCACATCTACAGTAGGCACAGGCGCCACAAGAGAGATAACAACGCAGCCACAGAGCGTGGCAGCACATGACTGCACATTTGGGATACATACAAAAATAGAAAGAAAGAACAAATTAGAGGCAGAACTCAGAAGCTTCGACTTTTCATCTCAGATGGTACTTTATGATACTTCAGATATCCAGTTAGTGATATTCACTCTCATTCCGATGCAGTATTGAATCACCGTTCTGTTTGTTATACCTGAGGTAGTCAGAGTCTCGGCCCTGATTCGATTTTCCTCAAGAATTTAATGAGGAAAAATTATGTAAATTAATTTTTTCCCCCCTTTTTAGAGTTATAGTCCTCAGCCTTTGCCAACAGTTTTGAGCCAAAAGTTTGTTTGCGCCATGTGTTTGTGTGTCTCAGCCTTTGTACAAGAATGTGCAAAAGATACCAAGGCAATTATCTGATGCTCTTCTCCTTATCTCATTTATTGATGACTCAGAGTTTGTCCTTGGGGATGTTGTATCATGTTGCCTGGTCGCCGGGTAAATTAAATTTGAGTTTTTCTTACTCCACCATCAAATTACCTGATGCCTCTCTGCATCTGCCCACACATGGAGGATGTATAACTTCGCAATCAATGTGTGTTTCTCTCTAAAGTGAGGAACCAGGATGCCAGGATTGCAAGTAGTGATTTTGTTATTGATGTTTCAGATGGACAAGAATAAATAGAAGCACTGAGGGCAGAAGACAAACATATGAGAGACAATATATTTCCAGTTCAGTGATCTTGCTCTTCACACGCAAGAAAGCTTCTCTTCCCTGTTTCTTATTCTTTCGACTTTTACTTTTATGCTAGGGTGTATTGCAGATCCTTTTTTTTTCTTACTGTTGACACCGAGAACTTTCTTTTTATTTTGAATTCACTGCGCTTTATGAAGATCATGCACTCCAGTCTTGCACTATTCAGGGTTATGGCCTCAAATCCATTCTTTGTCTCGTACTTGTCTCATTCTTGGCTACCAGTCTTGCCTGTTACAGAATGCAATGTTTGCTGAGTCGAGTTTTTCTTTTTTTTTTCTTTTTTGCCTTCCTCTCAAATGTTGTCAATTTAAATGTTTTCAAAGCTGCAAAAATCAAAGCTCAAATTACTAATGTGAAATATTGTGAAAGGAGTTTCTCACACCGACTCTGCAGCTCAGCTCTGTGGAGAGTTTTAGCATCTTTCACTTTATGGTGTTAAGGTTTACATCACGCAGCTTTAATGTTTTCGTTTACTGTTCTCATCAGCCTCATTTCCTGTCGCAGGATCCAGGGACGTCATTTCCACTGGGGATTGGGTGACACATTCCCTTCAGTTTTCAATGTACTTATTTAGATGCCAGGAATTCATATTTTCCGCACAGTGTCTTTAGCATGTACCAGCAGAGCATTTCAGTCAGGAGAGATTTAATTCTTTGTGAGCAAATACATTTTAATTGCCATTTGCAATAGATGTGAGTCTTCAGCAATTAGACCCCACCGTGATGTCATCAAGGGGGTGAGGCTGTGTGTTGTATAGGATGCACCCCAGTGGTCTAGATACTGGTGGTGGTGGTAGTGATGGGAAGAATGTGGGAGAAGGCTGAAGTCTCAGCAATAAGCACTGAAATGACAGCTGACAGCAGAAGAGAGGAAAACAGATTTTAAAGTTTGACAGCAAGAACATGATTGGCTGGTTGAGATTCTGGTGAAATCTGATCGGTTTGTCGAAAACACTCGCAGTCAGTTGATTACAAGAAGAAACTGTGAATAACACACCGGCTGAGTGGCGGCTGTGGAACGTCTTGGTTTTTAATTTCAGCATCCATGTTAATGGGTTGGAGCGGACACACCGACTCGTGGCTGTGTCATGTGATCTAGAGATTCAGCGCCCTTCTTATTTTTCAAACATGACGCGCATCAAGGACTCCCATCAGCAGCATATCAGCAATACTACATAAGATAGACCTTTATATGTCACAGGCATGAAAAAATATTTTTTAAGCATTTTAGCAGCTGCATGTGGAGACTGACACTGACACTTTCTGTCAAAAAACAATCAAAAATGAATTTATAATCAAAATTAATTCAACATTCAAGCAGCCTTCAAACTCCATGTAGAAAAAAGATCTGGCAGTAGCAGTGACACAGCAGACATGCACCTGCGAGCTGCTATGCACACACAACGCAGGCAGTGTGCTCCCTGCATTACTGACCTAAAGATAGTTCTCCTGATTGAAATTACACTGAGATTCATTTTCAGATGTGGCTTTATGCACAAATGTGTGGAAACATATCACTTTGTTCTATTTTACAATTGCAATCACAATTTTAGTAAATAACGCATTTTTCCTGTTTCCTGTTGATTGAAGTTATATCACAGTTGACTCTCTCTGTAAACAATTAAGGCCAATATTCACTGGACAATGTTCAGTCCCTCGACCTGGTCCAGAGCCTGTTTCTACTCAGTCTTGACTCGATCTTTAAACTGCTCGGACATGGACTAACAGCTGTGTCATCAACATGTAGCACAATAATCAAATAAATCAGCCAATCATAGTTGATTTTACACTGATATTTTTTTCCCCACAAGGACTGGAGTTATGTAAGCCCTTTATGGAAAGTATTCATGCATGCTGTGTACCAATTACTGCTGTCAGTCAATGTTTTGGAGGAGGTGTCACTTTTTTAAATGATGGATTTTTTTTATTATTATTTTGAAACAAAGATCCTGTCAAACATGATGCTCTGCATTGCCAACAGTCAGCTGGATACGTATTCTGACCCTTTGTACATTCTCCCACAGTCCAGCCCTGACTGGGTTTTAACATATTCCAGGCATGTGTGACCTCGACCACACTGACGTTGCCCTTGGAGAGATGCAAACGTTTCTCATGCATTTCCAGAGCGAGTAAAATTCTTCCCTATTTGAACTGCACGACCGTTTGAACTGAAGAGATTATGGGTCGGGAGCAAAAAAAAAAGTTCTGTCATTTGGTCAGAAAGACAAACGCATCTATATGATACATTCTTTTAGCTCGAGATAAAAATAATGGGATTCATGAGATATTTTCCCTCTCATTCCCAATAACCATGAGTGCACAGTTCTTTTCTGTCAGTGACCTTTTTGCACTTCGAAAAAGTATAATTTCCTGCTCCAAAAGCTTTTCAGATTTGCTGTTAATCTGATACGATTTTAGATCTGAAGTATGACGGAAATCACCGATGACATTAGATCATTAAAAGTTAGAAAGTTTAAGACTGTAAAAATTTTGAGGTAATCTTTTGGCAGCCTCATGTTCTCATTGTGCAGCTCCTGAAGCTACACACAAGATTTATCTGGCTCTTTTATTTCTATCCACCACCATCTAAAGCGCTATCAGGCTCCCATATGAAACATCCCACTTCTCTTATGTAACATCATTTGCCGGTGGAGTACTGACAGTTTTCATCCGCATGCACGGGTGTTTCACTCCATTAAAATGTGTTGGCGAGATGGCTTCCCCCACTCCCACCAGTCCAGGAGTATTGAAAAGTAAATAATATTATGTGTGTGTTCAATCAATTATAATTATTCTTTTCAGCCTATCGTTGCAAAATAAGTCACGTTTATTAAATTTCACACACTACAGTATGTGATACTTCCTGTACATTCATTTTGTTGTGTGTGCTTCAGGACTGTGACTCACCAGCAGGTAGGAGGTAATGTTTTGTTATGGCACAGCAGGTGTGGTTTTGAGAGTTTGTTCCTTGTCCTGTTTTCGTGTCTGCTGTGGTTTTAAAATGACTCATGTGGAAGATACAAACATGGTGTGATTAAGGTTGGTTTTTTTTTATGTAATTACAAATGAAAAAGTTATTTTTGGCTTTTTATTACTTTTTTTCTACAAATGTTGCTTGTAAGTATCTGAGTATAGATTCTGTGAAAAAAACAGTAGGAAGGTGTAAAGCATAATTCAGGCAGTTATAATTCAACATAGGTTCAGTTGCTGAGGTGAATAAAGGCAAGGCCTGAGTCATAGCATCTAAATAAAGGTCACTACTCTCTAATTACCCCCGAAGACTCCTAATGAGATCTGAGGTAAGAGTGAGCAGCTCCTCTTGATTCAGACGTTCCTTGTCGTCCATCACACACCCACTGCCTTTAATCAACTTTGAAAAATAGCAATGTTTCAAAAGGTATCCCTTTAAGGTCAGTGGATATCCACATGGCAATAACATGCTGCAGGTACGCTTGCATTTAGCTTAACCTTCCTTTATGAGCATGTGTATTTAGGTTTTAAAGTAAATGAATGAACTTGATGCATGATACAAAATTAGCTACTGTAGTGTGGTTAATCACAGAGCATCTACACCTCCGCCTGAAAGTGGTTAGCTTACCATCAGGGTTGGAAGCGAGGGAATCAGCTAGTTTGGCAATATGGACTCAAATTAGGGTCAATAAGGTCTAGAGCTTTTAAACTGATCACAAATAATTCCAAAATAATTCCAATTTCCATTCAAGTGAATGGAAAACTGGTCTCACAATTTAGGACCCCACTGCATAGCAATGGTGAGGTTAAAGTCACTTGCTCTGTCTCAATTTCATGCACTTCCATACTAACACTTGCAATTGTGACTGCGTTTAAGTGCGTGCACATTGACAAGTACGCTAACGTGCAGTACACTGTAAGTACCCAGATGATGTACTCAAAACAGTCAATAAATAGAGTGTGAAACGTCTGTCACTGCTTACCCTCAACGGTCGCCATCTTGGCTACATAGCAGATGGTGAGGGACCACCAACATATTTTCAAACTTGTGAAAACGGCAACCGAAGAAGGAGGACACATAGATGACAAATGGACAGATAGACAGATGGCGGCCTAATTTCCATGTTGCATGACACAAGGGTCACACAGAAATTTCCGGTGATTTGACAAGGGCAGTGTGTGATTTGAGACGACGCTACCCTGTCGACATTCACACACTACCCTGATGAAACTGAAAACTCGTTGGTCTAACAATAAAGTTCTTCTGTACACTGCAAGCGTCGCTGGATTTTTAACCTCTTTTTTAACTCAATACATACAGTGAGTTTAATGTGTCTATATGTGAGTGTACTGACTGATGTATCTGATATGAGACACAGCAACTGTGGAAAAAAAAGGTGACTGGAAATACAACATATGGCTCTCTTTGACGAGCCGGTGAACATAGGCCTGCATCTTGAAGCATTTAGCAGCTACAGAGAGGTATTCTTCTCAGGAATTGCTGAAGAGTTAAATAGGGCTATGGGGCGTGTCTATATTGGACTTCCATTCATCAGGTTGCCAGAGGCATGACTACAAATGAATGCTAATGTTCTTGTTCCGTCTGCTTGATGTGTAAATAAGCAACCACTTGCAAAGGCCAGATCGACTACATAAGGGGATAATATGTATGATTCTGTTTTATTCACAGCTTCTTGTGGCCAAAAATGCAATTTTTAGAT
Source organism: Seriola aureovittata (assembly GCF_021018895.1). Taxonomy (NCBI): domain Eukaryota; kingdom Metazoa; phylum Chordata; class Actinopteri; order Carangiformes; family Carangidae; genus Seriola; species Seriola aureovittata. The sequence continues at coordinate 17,458,296 of NC_079372.1, forward strand.
TCTCGTGGGCAATAAAACTCCCAAGACCAGAACTTGATTTTGAGATGTGGCGCTCTTTGCTTTTGCTGTGTAACTCTAGTGAATTAGGCCCATAAGAGGCGGGAGTTCCACAGAGAAACCCCTGCCTGGTTCTGGGTATCTCCCTTCATTGGCTCCCAGCCGGGCAGCTTTGTCGTAGCTGCTCCACTGAGGTTCAAGAATTCTCTCCAAAGATTCTGGGCTCCCTTGCCTTTATCCCTCTCTTGGCAGCAGAACAACAGATTAGCAGGGATGTGGTCCACCCTGCCTTACCTAAATTGCCGTGTGAGAGGTGTATCTGTGAAGGATTGCTGACAGCAAAGCCCTTAAACCTGGCCCTTCTTCTCTAGCTGAAATATGCCTCTGCCTGACTGTGTTACCCAGACCCAGATTTCCACTCCACACCTATTTTCCAAACGGTCGTCTATGTGTCTCATCTCTTTCATCCCCTCCTCTTCTGTGCCCCCCTTTCTTCATCTATTTCCCTGTGCTCTCTATTAGTCTTCCCACACCTTCCCTCCCTGTCCTCCTTAATGTTTCGTCTTGTCCTTTCTGCATCCTGCCCCCCCCCCCCCCCCCACAGCCCACATTCCCGCCACCCATCTACCTCACCTCACAGCAGCAGCTTATGCCCTCAGCCTTTAAGTAAGCCTGTGGCATCCTGTCTATGTGTGCCCACTCTCTGATTATTTTCCTGCAGTGAATATCCAGGAGGGAGCAGCAAGAAATCCCCAGTCGGAAAAAAAACCTTTACACAGGTGACTGTTGCTGTCAGCTCACGTGGTGCGAGCCGGATGAGTCCAAAATTACACTCTGCCATTTTCAATTACGCTCCACTCTGATGGGACAGAAATTTGAATATTGAAGGGATTCGAATGTCATACATGTAGGAGATTGCATGTTCTTTGCATCCCATAGCAATCTGTTAGAAAGATAAATTAGAAGTGAAGTGAATATTTGCTGGCAGGCACACAATGATTTGAGCTGCTGCCCCTTTTATCCTCATTGGCTAAAGTGCCTCTCTGGACCAAATTCATAGATATATAATACATATTTTAACAATTATTAAGGATACAATAATTGTTGTTTCTGCTGCTGCCTGTATTCTCATGTTTATTACACCAAATCATCACTATTTCACCAAATGAAATGCCATGTTAAAGGTACCACACGTCTTTTTTGATTATAAAGCAGGTCTAGGTTCTATATTAATAGTGTAAAAGTATCAAAGCACTCAGTCCACAGAGAAATGCACACAGCCTGTATGCAGAAACTGAGACATAAAACAAGCTGTCAGGACTTCTGTTACTTTGTGATGTCGTAACGGAACAGTCACAACGCTCAACTAAGGACTCTTACTAGTCTTTTGTTCGGCCTCTCCAAATGTCTTTTCAGCTTTTACTCTTTTATATTGATTTATGAGTTACACTTGAACTGAAAAAAGCAGCTTTACAGCTCTGTCTCCATAGCTGCCTAGGCAAAGCATATTTCCTCCATAATGTCCTCATATACACTACCGTCACACCGCCGCAGGTAAACGTTCCTTCCATGAATTCACCTCAGCGGCACCATCAGTCTCTCATCTGTATCAATCCCATTCAAAACTTCACAAGGTTTGACTTCACCTTCTCTTTCTCCTGATAATCCACTCACCATTCGTGCTGTCCCGGCCGCCTGATCACCCACCTCCCTAATGTCCCCAATGGTCTTGGATACTGCAGCTATGCACACTCCCCTGGCTGGCCTCAACCCACACTGGCACAGTGCTGGTCTGCCTAGAGGGTCAAGCTGTGAAAAGATTTAGCCTGGGACAGGGGAAGCTTGTTCCACAACTACTGCACCTCGACGTTGCAACACTGAAGACGGTCACCCCAATGCCTCCAAATGATCCAGCGGTTTGCACCAGAACCAGGCTTATGGCTCTAGTGTTACAGACTTATAGCTCCACACAAAATCCAGCCAGAGCATTTTAGTCCCGGTCTGACCGTCTGCTCTACTCATTTCTAACCTCCTGACTAACCATTGCCATTATGGAGGAGTTTTACCAAGCTACAGTAGTAGACTACAATCTGTTACCTGTGGTTGGCCTGGCTGTGCATCACTTAGAAAACAGTCAGATGAGGCACTGAGCCTGTTTTCTGATTGGCTGACTGATTTGTTGTTGCTAGAGCTCAAGAGAGAAGCCTGAGAGAGGAGATGTGAAACTACATTTAGATGGTTTTTGTTACTTAAAACCAGAAATATATATTCTATATAAAATATGTGACCTTTTTCATCAAGTTGACATGTAGCTGATAAAATGCTATAAAGAAGCTTGTGATTATAATCGCCCATTTGTGCCTGTTCTTCAACATGTTCCTTTTTGTTGTGTTTCTGCCAGTAAACTCAAGCCAAAATAACACCTTGTGTGTCTGACAGGCAAAATAGATTCGTCCATCACACAATGTTTTCAATGTCCCTAGGCAACGAGAAAGTTGCTGGTGGCCATTTGCTCTAGTGGCCAAAGATGATTGAACAATTCTTCTCTATTGATGTTTTAGAGAGTTTGATTTCTACCAGGTCTGGTGCGTACTGCCTCCAGGAAATATATATATATATATATATATATATACTGTATATATTTGTGCCATATGCTGTGAAGGCCAGTAGCATTAAGTGTAGCATTAAGCAATGCAGGTGGTGACTGACTGAGTCATGATTTCTCCCCAGGGCTTACCTTACTTGACTCGACTTGACTTGGTCACTGCTAATACCCGCTCTCAAGTACTCGCCCTTGACTCTTTCTGTACATGCCGAACTGCAGCCTGTACACCCAAGAATACAGAAGACGCAGCCTGGGGGCTTCAGTTTAGACAGTAGACTCAGAGCTAGTTAGCCTGTTATCCTGTGGATATTATTCCTGCATCCTTTTTTGAGATTCACTGCTGCAGTTTGGTTCATAGTTAAGACTACTAAATGACCAGCTATATTAACACTATAGCTCAAAACATTCGGAGGATAATGACACATAAATGGCTTTACTTCAGTCTTACCCTAGTGGCCTGAAAAGTGTGGTGAACACAAGGTAAAAATCCTGCACACTGTGCATCATTTCATCATTAATGAAGTGAGTATGTGAGATTTTTTCTTTTGTTGAGTTTTTGATGTTATGCACCTGTCACTAAGACATTTAGGTGTGCAAGAACATTTTTCGAAATATGCTCTTAAAGGTTTGCAACACCCACTACTCAAAAAATTAAATACTTGACAGGTTTGATATATCTAGAGGTCCTGACCCAAGTATACAAAGGCAACACATAACTCCTGGCACCTTGTGGCATCGTTAGGAATTAAGACACCTCTGGCAATAAATGAGAAATAGGAATAGCATCAACATGCTTAAAGGTGCATTGCTGGCAGGTATCAGGTATGCATGATTGCCTTAAGAACATAACAATTAAACTGTCTGAAGATGTCTTTTCTCTGTGCCACTGCGGCACTGTCTTCACTGTACGCTGCTAAGATGTGGATCCATGTGAGAACTTATTGCGATTTGTGCTCAATTCCCTTTCATTCATGTTCAGAGTCACCTAGGTACCCGTCCTGCAGCCACAGGAGTTAGTAATCGGGACTCGGGTTTGGAGTGACAACGAATTTCCTTTTGGTTGCTCCATGGCTGACCAGATGGGCTCTTTCCTTTCTCAGTCACTTTCCATAAAGCAGGCAATCAGTCAGGTTCATCGGACATGGCCAACACTGGTGTAACCTCGACGCAGATTAGTTTTAGCCCACTGTTCAGGCTGCTGTGATGTTACTCTACAACCTTGGGGAAACAACAAGGTCTCATATACAAAGACATACTCTCTGTCTCTTGAACATCATTATTTCAGTTGTTGGGGCAGAGAGAGCACTGGTGTATGACTTTGATACAAACAGATTAAATCCCTGTTGCGCATTTGCCATGTGTTCTGTAATTTAATTGGAGGCTAACATGTTATTCACCAACTGATTAACTTGTAGTACTCAGACTTACAAAACCCTCTTAAGCAGCATTGTACACTTTCCATATGATTAACAGTCTGACAAAGGAAAGATTGTTTTCTTCTTAAGACGTAATGCCCAAAAGCCTCTCTCCTGCTGCCCTATCTCTGTTGTCTCCGCTCTGTTAATTGCTCATTAGGAGGGAAAATGTGGTTTTAATCGTCTGCCAGTCTGACAGTCTGAAGTTCATTAGAGCTAATGTCCAAACTTCACCGAGGCACAAGGGGCGGATGGTGCCCGTCTAGACATAAACAGCAAAAACTCGGTTAATTATTAATACCTCCCATAAGAGCTTTTAGTAAGTGTTGTTTGTTTGCTTATTCATGCACGTACGTGTGTTTGATCAGTAACATGACAACATGATAACTTTTTTGGGTTATAATTGGGCCGTCTTTGCTCCACTGCATATGTACGCAGTTGTTCTCAAAGAAAAATTTTGTCTCAGAAGACAAATGTAATGTTGGGTGAACAAACCACACTAAGACTTTATAAACAGAAAACCATGAATAATGACTAGTTAGGGGACCCATAGTGAAACTTAGGCTTACTCACTACTTTCAGATCACTGAGGCTATAGCTGAGCTAACAGCTTCGTAAAGGTCGTAATGCCCATTGTAAAGAAAACCAAACTGATACATAGATAAAAGTTCATCTTAAGCAGCCGTGGTAATGTAATTGTAGTAAGGACGGTGTCGGAATAATAAAAAAATGGTCAGACACTAATGCTGTGCAAACAAATTCAAAAGCTCTGTTGGCAATACTGACTGTTCAGGTCATGTGCTTTTCTTGAATAAGAAAGAAATATCCATTTTTAAACACAGTCCCTGGTTTATTAGTGTGTTTAAGATCACCAAAGTTATTAGGATTCATATTCTGGGGAACACAAATGTCCGTACAAAAAATGTATCCAGTCCATCTTGGAGAAGATGGCGCTAGATGGAAAGTCAGGGGCTCTCCCCCATGAATCTCTGAATCAAATTCCATGACAAATCATCCAAGAGGTGTAGAAAACACGTCGTGTTGGGGCATTTGGGGCAAATGACTGATTCTGTTGTTTTTCTTGGAGCCAGATGATATGTTTGATGTGGTCTGTATAACAATGCCATATATACACAGCAATTCTGCCTCTTCGTAATTATAGACATTGATAGGGGGGAGGGAAAGTTCCTCTGTGCTGTTGTAATGTTTAATATTAAGGAATTACTGACTTTGCTTCCAGCTACTCCAGATCTAATGAAAACAGAGTATTGATTCTTACCTGAGTCTTTTAATATCAGTCAGGTGCTGCAGGAGCTAACATGTAAAAACCAGCAGACTAATCACTAAAAATTTAATAGCTTTTTCTTCTTATTTTCTTCTATTCTTCACGCTTCCCCTTTGGCTTCTTCTCCATCTCCTTCCCTTCCAGTGGTCGTCCTGTATTTGCAGGCTGTGGGAACCAAAGAGTGGAGGGAGGTGAGTTAAGATATTTTTGGTCCTCCAATATCAACATCCAATGTTTCTGTCTACCTGTCAGTGTATAGCCTGCGTGTCTTTTCTTAAGAATGCTATATAACAAGTATTAACTTCAAGTTAAAGTCCAAGAGGCGAACTCACTGCAAACCCCTGAGAACACTGTTGTAGAAAAATTTAAAGTGTCAGCCTTTGCACTTGCCCACACAAGTGTAACTACTGTCTGAAACTGAATCAGGTAGGAGAAGAAATAAAACCATATAACTGACCCCATTAACAATAGAGGTTAAAGAATGAATAAATAAATAAAAAGGGAGTAATTATATCAGGCTTCAGAAGTTAGACAAAGGGAATTCACATCATGTCTCAGAGCTAAGAGAAAAGAAGGGTGATTCTTTTTCAGTTTCGTAATATGGACCATCTGCTCCACCTGACTTGCTGCTGTCTCACCCTCTGTCACTCCTTTTTAAGGCGGGGTCGTGTGTCCCTCCATTCATTACTGCATTTTTCAATTTCTTCCCCTTTTTTTTCTTTCAGTACATATTTCCAGCACAAAGACACATTTCCATGTCATCTCTTAGCTCTATATTTCCTTCATCTGCCTGTCTTCCTGTGGCGTCCTGTCTTCAGTTGATGCACTTCCTCATTTGCGAATTCAAAGTCAACACTGATGTGTCAGCGCGACTGCTGATCCCCTCACTTCAAGACGCCTCACACCTTTTTCATGCCATGTGATGGGACTTAATCAAAAACACGGCATGAATTGCGCCGCAATCAGCAGAGTAAACATCTCGCTGCCAGCCGCGCACATATTGACACCATGAGCAGATAATTGTGCTCCAATGGAAACCTTATAAATTCTTTGTTTGCTTTTGACAAGGTAGTTTTCATTATGACAATACTCGATTAGGGCTGTCACAATATCAGATTTTCACTTCATGATTATCGTGGATAAAAGAATTCATGGTAATGATATCTATAGAAAATTAAAAACATCAGTCGAATTCATCTCTAACTTTGTTTGTCTCTTATTTGCCAAATGAATTCTATTCAAATACTATCAAGGTTTGCCCTGACAGGAATATTTCTCTTTGGACTTTTGGTTGATTTCCTGATTTATTTTGAAATTACTTCCCTTGTGTGTCTTATTTTGCCCTGCCCTAATGTGTTTCACCTATGTTCAATTACCCTTGTCTCACTTGTGTGTATTTAGTCTTTGTGCTCCCTGTTGTCCTTGTCAGTTCGTCTGTTTGCTTCAGTTTGAATTTGTCAGTTCCCTGTGTCTCTTGCTCCAGTGTTCCCACTATTTTTGGAGTTTCTGTTTTGCTTCCGTTTTACCTGTGAAGTTTCCAAAGATCTTTTTTCATCAACCCCCTTTTCATTGTGTGAGATGTAGGCTAATACATTCCATATTTTATTGAGGGTCAAATAGCAATAATAGGTCAAATAGCAAAACTACACAACACACACAAATGTTTGAGCATTCAGAAACATCAGAAACAAAGCACGCCAGGATGCCAAGGGATCGAGTTAAAGTTACCCATCACAGCCGTAACACACATATGCATGAGCATTGCTACCAGCAAAACAAAGCCAGGCTGCCCTACAAGCTATCCAGTCCTCAACATCCATGCTACCAGTGAATAATACAGTTACTGTAATTGGGAATAGCAGCCCTTACATTAACACAGAAGCGACGGCAATTATAACATCATGTAGTTATCTTAATGAATGATATAGTAGTACAGCATAATTTTACACATGATCCATGTTGATGAAGATACAAAACAACTGGAAAATGCATGGCAAAATAACAGTGTTAATATTTTTAGAGACCCCAGAATTTTACAAATCAGGGGGGCCCATGTCTTGTTAAGGGGAGCCGAAATTCACACTTTGTTTGCTATATCATCACTCGTAATATCCCACTGAGAAATGATGGTTAAGAAGAGATCAGGTGCTGGTCTGTAAATCAGGGAGAATAATTTGTTTTGGTGGGTGGATTTGGATGACATCAGAGCCGATCTGGCATCACTAGAATGCAGGGAGGTGGAGAAAGAGTCTGTAACAATGACTGAACAATACGTACAAAAAAGAACAATTACAATATCAATATCAGTATATTGCAACACATATTCTGAAGCTCCAGTGTGTTGTCCCCCTGCTGGTCCATATTCTTTTTTTGTGGTTTGTGTAACATTATTGTAATTTTGTGCTTCTTTTCTGCCCATTTACTGCTGCAGTTGCATCAGGCTGTGCACCAAATTGTTCTTTGATCACAAGTGGTTCCATATTTTCCAGCCAATGGATATGATCCTCCACTTCCAGGCTCCCACAAATCATCTGTGGTGGCCAATGGAAGACTACAGATGGACCATTCTGTGTGTGTGGTCACAGGCACAGAAACCAGAATAAACAGCTGGTCGCACCAGCAATTAAAACTGTAAAGTTTTGTGGTGGAATCAGTGTATTTCAATGGAATTGGCCACAATAAATGCATTCACTGAAGGAAGTGAAGTGAATCTAAATGTTGAGCTTCATGTTGAAAAATGCCACTATAGGGGTACGCAGTGCGTTAGAAAAGTGACGCCAATGGGTCCTGACCGAGCGTCTAAATCTTATATAAGTTGGGGGAGAGAACAAGTTGATGAGTTCAACCTTAACACCCAATTTTCTGCCCAAGTTAGAACAGTTTTAGTTATTTCACAAGCGATTTCTGTATTTCAGTTTTTGGCTGAGCTTTTCTAACGTCTTTGAAGTAGATGGGGCTCAGCTGGAAAAAATATGCTCTCACAAACTTCCAGTGTGCCAATCAGAATTAGGCAATGTTTGAATTAAAAATGTGTTGGGTGCTTCTCTTATGTTGCCAGGCTGATGTCCATCAACTTCTACTGAATTAATCTGAATCAAAATGCTATCAAACTAATACTGCTATGACCATACACAGTGATGTTGTGGTAGGGCTCTACTGCTGTACTTTTACTGTAATACCCAAATGAATAAACCTAAGTAAGCTTTAATAACCAGTCGTCAGTTTGAGACCTGCAGATTTCCTAGACAACAAATCTCTTCAAAACCTCAACAATACATTCCTTCATGAAGACTTTTTACTAATAAAACTATAGTATGGTAATCTGTATGAGCCCCATTTCATTTTCCCAGACACAATGGATTGCAAACCTTGTACAAGTCAACACACAACAACTGTGCACATAACACGAATAGGAAACAATTTTAAAACCCTTATTTTGTTCACCACTGTTGTTATTATTTAACTGTTATTTTGACCTTGAGTGGGTTTCTCTGTAAACCAGTGTGTTTTTGGATCCTGAATAAATCTTCTCAAAGGCTTACTGAAGAACAGTAAATCAAAGGGGTAGGAACCTATAATACACCCATTTCTTAGTCCTATATAGCCTATGTTGAAACCAATCATTGTTTTTCCAGATGGTCCACGTATCCTCCTAGGACAACCCAAAAACATTTCCCCTGGTAACAAGGAAATTCCCTAACCTCACCCACAACACCACCGCACCTATTAACCAATCATGCCTGAGTGAGATTATACGATTATTAGACAAAAATACAAAAAAACTACAAGGACATACCACAGAATTTCCCCTCCGGGTCGATAGGGCAGGTAGGTTCTGAGGTCCAATACACTCCCCTGCGAGGCCTTCGTAATGGATAGGCAGGGGACGCAGCTGATAGCGTGGATTATGTGCGCTGGGCACTAAAGACATGAGTCGAGGTATTGAGGCAGCGGTGAAGCAGTGCCAAGATCAATAGCTCATTACACGCTGCTGTCGGGCCAGGCCGTGGAGGCGAAGCTGGCAGTCCACTGGGGGGATTACCGGTGTGATTGTCAGGGAGATGGAGAGACGGCCTGGCCCAGGAGGAAGGCTGGGACTGGGACTTTGTGGGCTCGCATGGTGGAGTGCTGGCTCTAATGTTGCTCTAATGTAGGAGGCTGATTTCTCTGGGGACACAAGCTTTAGCACATTGCACGGTGAAGCTCAGTGTGATACCGTGTGGTGGTTTGCAAAGGAGTTTTATATTTATGGATTCCAATCCTGTGAGAATGTTACAGTGGTAATATGGGTTTCTGCTGAATCTCATGAATTTGATTCACTTCTTTCTCCGGTGTATTGTCTTAATGTGAGCTTAATGACATATATTGACTCTTGAATCAATGCTCCTATTACCACCGATTATCACTTTGTTATTTATCTATTTTTGTAGTTTGGCAGGACAGAAGTAATCGATAACACTCGGAATCCCGATTTCGTCAGGAAGTTTGTCCTGGATTTCTTCTTTGAAGAGAAACAAAATCTAAGATTCGATGTGTAAGTAGACTAACACACTAACCTTTTCTGAATAAATATGAATTATTTTTTTTCTAAAGTTGGAAACATCCTGCTATGTTTATACTCAAATGTGGATTCAAGCAACGACCCTAAGATAGTAACGCCTTTGATTACATTTGAATAATTTCTCTCTCTGAAGGTTCTCAGTTTGGTGAAAAGCTAATT